>NW_027328896.1:0-171637 GCF_048564905.1 Vicugna pacos | reverse complement strand
GTTCATCCAGCACAAAGGGAACGGGTTGCAGGAGAAACCCTTACTCTGGTTTCTCAGTCTGTTTCCTAGTGCCGGTTTGAAGTGCCTGCCGTTTTCCCTGTAAAACCGAGTTGGAGCTTGTACCTCCCCATATATATGTATGGAGTGGAGTTGGCAACTGAAAAGAAACTTTGTGTTCCCTTCAAGCTAGGTGAAGGACGGCTTTCACACACACTTATCTCTCAGAACTGAGCATGTGGAGAGACGTTCGTTCATCCAGCACAAAGGGAACGGGTTGCAGGAGAAACCCTTACTCTGGTTTCTCAGTCTGTTTCCTAGTGCCGGTTTGAAGTGCCTGCCGTTTTCACTGTAAAACCGAGTTGGAGCTTGTACCTCCCCATATATATGTATGGAGTGGAGTTGGCAACTGAAAAGAAACTTTGTGTTCCCTTCAAGCTAGGTGAAGGACGGCTTTCACACACACTTATCTCTCAGAACTGAGCATGTGGAGAGACGTTCGTTCATCCAGCACAAAGGGAACGGGTTGCAGGAGAAACCCTTACTCTGGTTTCTCAGTCTGTTTCCTAGTGCCGGTTTGAAGTGCCTGCCGTTTTCACTGTAAAACCGAGTTGGAGCTTGTACCTCCCCATATATATGTATGGAGTGGAGTTGGCAACTGAAAAGAAACTTTGTGTTCCCTTCAAGCTAGGTGAAGGACGGCTTTCACACACACTTATCTCTCAGAACTGAGCATGTGGAGAGACGTTCGTTCATCCAGCACAAAGGGAACGGGTTGCAGGAGAAACCCTTACTCTGGTTTCTCAGTCTGTTTTCTTGTGCCGGTTTGAAGTGCCTGCCGTTTTCACTGTAAAACCAAGTTGGAGCTTGTACCTCCCCATATATATGTATGGAGTGGAGTTGGCAACTGAAAAGAAACTTTGTGTTCCCTTCAAGCTAGGTGAAGGACGGCTTTCACACACACTTATCTCTCAGAACTGAGCATGTGGAGAGACGTTCGTTCATCCAGCACAAAGGGAACGGGTTGCAGGAGAAACCCTTACTCTGGTTTCTCAGTCTGTTTCCTAGTGCCGGTTTGAAGTGCCTGCCGTTTTCACTGTAAAACCGAGTTGGAGCTTGTACCTCCCCATATATATGTATGGAGTGGAGTTGGCAACTGAAAAGAAACTTTGTGTTCCCTTCAAGCTAGGTGAAGGACGGCTTTCACACACACTTATCTCTCAGAACTGAGCATGTGGAGAGACGTTCGTTCATCCAGCACAAAGGGAACGGGTTGCAGGGGAAACCCTTACTCTGGTTTCTCAGTCTGTTTCCTAGTGCCGGTTTGAAGTGCCTGCCGTTTTCACTGTAAAACCGAGTTGGAGCTTGTACCTCCCCATATATATGTATGGAGTGGAGTTGGCAACTGAAAAGAAACTTTGTGTTCCCTTCAAGCTAGGTGAAGGACGGCTTTCACACACACTTATCTCTCAGAACTGAGCATGTGGAGAGACGTTCGTTCATCCAGCACAAAGGGAACGGGTTGCAGGAGAAACCCTTACTCTGGTTTCTCAGTCTGTTTTCTTGTGCCGGTTTGAAGTGCCTGCCGTTTTCACTGTAAAACCGAGTTGGAGCTTGTACCTCCCCATATATATGTATGGAGTGGATTTGGCAACTGAAAAGAAACTTTGTGTTCCCTTCAAGCTAGGTGAAGGACGGCTTTCACACACACTTATCTCTCAGAACTGAGCATGTGGAGAGACTTTCGTTCATGCAGCACAAAGGGAACGGGTTGCAGGGGAAACCCTTACTCTGGTTTCTCAGTCTGTTTCCTAGTGCCGGTTTGAAGTGCCTGCCGTTTTCACTGTAAAACCGAGTTGGAGCTTGTACCTCCCCATATATATGTATGGAGTGGAGTTGGCAACTGAAAAGAAACTTTGTGTTCCCTTCAAGCTAGGTGAAGGACGGCTTTCACACACACTTATCTCTCAGAACTGAGCAAGTGGAGAGACGTTCGTTCATCCAGCACAAAGGGAAAGGGTTGCAGGGGAAACCCTTACTCTGGTTTCTCAGTCTGTTTCCTAGTGCCGGTTTGAAGTGCCTGCCGTTTTCACTGTAAAACCGAGTTGGAGCTTGTACCTCCCCATATATATGTATGGAGTGGAGTTGGCAACTGAAAAGAAACTTTGTGTTCCCTTCAAGCTAGGTGAAGGACGGCTTTCACACACACTTATCTCTCAGAACTGAGCATGTGGAGAGACGTTCGTTCATCCAGCACAAAGGGAACGGGTTGCAGGAGAAACCCTTACTCTGGTTTCTCAGTCTGTTTCCTAGTGCCGGTTTGAAGTGCCTGCCGTTTTCCCTGTAAAACCGAGTTGGAGCTTGTACCTCCCCATATATATGTATGGAGTGGAGTTGGCAACTGAAAAGAAACTTTGTGTTCCCTTCAAGCTAGGTGAAGGACGGCTTTCACACACACTTATCTCTCAGAACTGAGCATGTGGAGAGACGTTCGTTCATCCAGCACAAAGGGAACGGGTTGCAGGAGAAACCCTTACTCTGGTTTCTCAGTCTGTTTCCTAGTGCCGGTTTGAAGTGCCTGCCGTTTTCCCTGTAAAACCGAGTTGGAGCTTGTACCTCCCCATATATATGTATGGAGTGGAGTTGGCAACTGAAAAGAAACTTTGTGTTCCCTTCAAGCTAGGTGAAGGACGGCTTTCACACACACTTATCTCTCAGAACTGAGCATGTGGAGAGACGTTCGTTCATCCAGCACAAAGGGAACGGGTTGCAGGAGAAACCCTTACTCTGGTTTCTCAGTCTGTTTCCTAGTGCCGGTTTGAAGTGCCTGCCGTTTTCACTGTAAAACCGAGTTGGAGCTTGTACCTCCCCATATATATGTATGGAGTGGAGTTGGCAACTGAAAAGAAACTTTGTGTTCCCTTCAAGCTAGGTGAAGGACGGCTTTCACACACACTTATCTCTCAGAACTGAGCATGTGGAGAGACGTTCGTTCATCCAGCACAAAGGGAACGGGTTGCAGGAGAAACCCTTACTCTGGTTTCTCAGTCTGTTTCCTAGTGCCGGTTTGAAGTGCCTGCCGTTTTCACTGTAAAACCGAGTTGGAGCTTGTACCTCCCCATATATATGTATGGAGTGGAGTTGGCAACTGAAAAGAAACTTTGTGTTCCCTTCAAGCTAGGTGAAGGACGGCTTTCACACACACTTATCTCTCAGAACTGAGCATGTGGAGAGACGTTCGTTCATCCAGCACAAAGGGAACGGGTTGCAGGAGAAACCCTTACTCTGGTTTCTCAGTCGGTTTCCTAGTGCCGGTTTGAAGTGCCTGCCGTTTTCACTGTAAAACCGAGTTGGAGCTTGTACCTCCCCATATATATGTATGGAGTGGAGTTGGCAACTGAAAATAAACTTTGTGTTCCCTTCAAGCTAGGTGAAGGACGGCTTTCACACACACTTATCTCTCAGAACTGAGCATGTGGAGAGACGTTCGTTCATCCAGCACAAAGGGAACGGGTTGCAGGAGAAACCCTTACTCTGGTTTCTCAGTCGGTTTCCTAGTGCCGGTTTGAAGTGCCTGCCGTTTTCCCTGTAAAACCGAGTTGGAGCTTGTACCTCCCCATATATATGTATGGAGTGGAGTTGGCAACTGAAAAGAAACTTTGTGTTCCCTTCAAGCTAGGTGAAGGACGGCTTTCACACACACTTATCTCTCAGAACTGAGCATGTGGAGAGACGTTCGTTCATCCAGCACAAAGGGAACGGGTTGCAGGAGAAACCCTTACTCTGGTTTCTCAGTCTGTTTCCTAGTGCCGGTTTGAAGTGCCTGCCGTTTTCCCTGTAAAACCGAGTTGGAGCTTGTACCTCCCCATATATATGTATGGAGTGGAGTTGGCAACTGAAAAGAAACTTTGTGTTCCCTTCAAGCTAGGTGAAGGACGGCTTTCACACACACTTATCTCTCAGAACTGAGCATGTGGAGAGACGTTCGTTCATCCAGCACAAAGGGAACGGGTTGCAGGAGAAACCCTTACTCTGGTTTCTCAGTCTGTTTCCTAGTGCCGGTTTGAAGTGCCTGCCGTTTTCCCTGTAAAACCGAGTTGGAGCTTGTACCTCCCCATATATATGTATGGAGTGGAGTTGGCAACTGAAAAGAAACTTTGTGTTCCCTTCAAGCTAGGTGAAGGACGGCTTTCACACACACTTATCTCTCAGAACTGAGCATGTGGAGAGACGTTCGTTCATCCAGCACAAAGGGAACGGGTTGCAGGAGAAACCCTTACTCTGGTTTCTCAGTCGGTTTCCTAGTGCCGGTTTGAAGTGCCTGCCGTTTTCACTGTAAAACCGAGTTGGAGCTTGTACCTCCCCATATATATGTATGGAGTGGAGTTGGCAACTGAAAAGAAACTTTGTGTTCCCTTCAAGCTAGGTGAAGGACGGCTTTCACACACACTTATCTCTCAGAACTGAGCATGTGGAGAGACGTTCGTTCATCCAGCACAAAGGGAACGGGTTGCAGGAGAAACCCTTACTCTGGTTTCTCAGTCGGTTTCCTAGTGCCGGTTTGAAGTGCCTGCCGTTTTCCCTGTAAAACCGAGTTGGAGCTTGTACCTCCCCATATATATGTATGGAGTGGAGTTGGCAACTGAAAAGAAACTTTGTGTTCCCTTCAAGCTAGGTGAAGGACGGCTTTCACACACACTTATCTCTCAGAACTGAGCATGTGGAGAGACGTTCGTTCATCCAGCACAAAGGGAACGGGTTGCAGGAGAAACCCTTACTCTGGTTTCTCAGTCTGTTTCCTAGTGCCGGTTTGAAGTGCCTGCCGTTTTCCCTGTAAAACCGAGTTGGAGCTTGTACCTCCCCATATATATGTATGGAGTGGAGTTGGCAACTGAAAAGAAACTTTGTGTTCCCTTCAAGCTAGGTCAAGGACGGCTTTCACACACACTTATCTCTCAGAACTGAGCATGTGGAGAGACGTTCGTTCATCCAGCACAAAGGGAACGGGTTGCAGGAGAAACCCTTACTCTGGTTTCTCAGTCTGTTTCCTAGTGCCGGTTTGAAGTGCCTGCCGTTTTCCCTGTAAAACCGAGTTGGAGCTTGTACCTCCCCATATATATGTATGGAGTGGAGTTGGCAACTGAAAAGAAACTTTGTGTTCCCTTCAAGCTAGGTGAAGGACGGCTTTCACACACACTTATCTCTCAGAACTGAGCATGTGGAGAGACGTTCGTTCATCCAGCACAAAGGGAACGGGTTGCAGGAGAAACCCTTACTCTGGTTTCTCAGTCGGTTTCCTAGTGCCGGTTTGAAGTGCCTGCCGTTTTCACTGTAAAACCGAGTTGGAGCTTGTACCTCCCCATATATATGTATGGAGTGGAGTTGGCAACTGAAAAGAAACTTTGTGTTCCCTTCAAGCTAGGTGAAGGACGGCTTTCACACACACTTATCTCTCAGAACTGAGCATGTGGAGAGACGTTCGTTCATCCAGCACAAAGGGAACGGGTTGCAGGAGAAACCCTTACTCTGGTTTCTCAGTCTGTTTCCTAGTGCCGGTTTGAAGTGCCTGCCGTTTTCCCTGTAAAACCGAGTTGGAGCTTGTACCTCCCCATATATATGTATGGAGTGGAGTTGGCAACTGAAAAGAAACTTTGTGTTCCCTTCAAGCTAGGTGAAGGACGGCTTTCACACACACTTATCTCTCAGAACTGAGCATGTGGAGAGACGTTCGTTCATCCAGCACAAAGGGAACGGGTTGCAGGAGAAACCCTTACTCTGGTTTCTCAGTCTGTTTCCTAGTGCCGGTTTGAAGTGCCTGCCGTTTTCCCTGTAAAACCGAGTTGGAGCTTGTACCTCCCCATATATATGTATGGAGTGGAGTTGGCAACTGAAAAGAAACTTTGTGTTCCCTTCAAGCTAGGTGAAGGACGGCTTTCACACACACTTATCTCTCAGAACTGAGCATGTGGAGAGACGTTCGTTCATCCAGCACAAAGGGAACGGGTTGCAGGAGAAACCCTTACTCTGGTTTCTCAGTCTGTTTCCTAGTGCCGGTTTGAAGTGCCTGCCGTTTTCACTGTAAAACCGAGTTGGAGCTTGTACCTCCCCATATATATGTATGGAGTGGAGTTGGCAACTGAAAAGAAACTTTGTGTTCCCTTCAAGCTAGGTGAAGGACGGCTTTCACACACACTTATCTCTCAGAACTGAGCATGTGGAGAGACGTTCGTTCATCCAGCACAAAGGGAACGGGTTGCAGGAGAAACCCTTACTCTGGTTTCTCAGTCTGTTTCCTAGTGCCGGTTTGAAGTGCCTGCCGTTTTCACTGTAAAACCGAGTTGGAGCTTGTACCTCCCCATATATATGTATGGAGTGGAGTTGGCAACTGAAAAGAAACTTTGTGTTCCCTTCAAGCTAGGTGAAGGACGGCTTTCACACACACTTATCTCTCAGAACTGAGCATGTGGAGAGACGTTCGTTCATCCAGCACAAAGGGAACGGGTTGCAGGAGAAACCCTTACTCTGGTTTCTCAGTCTGTTTCCTAGTGCCGGTTTGAAGTGCCTGCCGTTTTCACTGTAAAACCGAGTTGGAGCTTGTACCTCCCCATATATATGTATGGAGTGGAGTTGGCAACTGAAAAGAAACTTTGTGTTCCCTTCAAGCTAGGTGAAGGACGGCTTTCACACACACTTATCTCTCAGAACTGAGCATGTGGAGAGACGTTCGTTCATCCAGCACAAAGGGAACGGGTTGCAGGAGAAACCCTTACTCTGGTTTCTCAGTCGGTTTCCTAGTGCCGGTTTGAAGTGCCTGCCGTTTTCCCTGTAAAACCGAGTTGGAGCTTGTACCTCCCCATATATATGTATGGAGTGGAGTTGGCAACTGAAAAGAAACTTTGTGTTCCCTTCAAGCTAGGTGAAGGACGGCTTTCACACACACTTATCTCTCAGAACTGAGCATGTGGAGAGACGTTCGTTCATCCAGCACAAAGGGAACGGGTTGCAGGAGAAACCCTTACTCTGGTTTCTCAGTCTGTTTCCTAGTGCCGGTTTGAAGTGCCTGCCGTTTTCACTGTAAAACCGAGTTGGAGCTTGTACCTCCCCATATATATGTATGGAGTGGAGTTGGCAACTGAAAAGAAACTTTGTGTTCCCTTCAAGCTAGGTGAAGGACGGCTTTCACACACACTTATCTCTCAGAACTGAGCATGTGGAGAGACGTTCGTTCACCCAGCAGAAAGGGAACGGGTTGCAGGAGAAACCCTTACTCTGGTTTCTCAGTCGGTTTCCTAGTGCCGGTTTGAAGTGCCTGCCGTTTTCACTGTAAAACCGAGTTGGAGCTTGTACCTCCCCATATATATGTATGGAGTGGAGTTGGCAACTGAAAAGAAACTTTGTGTTCCCTTCAAGCTAGGTGAAGGACGGCTTTCACACACACTTATCTCTCAGAACTGAGCATGTGGAGAGACGTTCGTTCATCCAGCACAAAGGGAACGGGTTGCAGGAGAAACCCTTACTCTGGTTTCTCAGTCTGTTTCCTAGTGCCGGTTTGAAGTGCCTGCCGTTTTCACTGTAAAACCGAGTTGGAGCTTGTACCTCCCCATATATATGTATGGAGTGGAGTTGGCAACTGAAAAGAAACTTTGTGTTCCCTTCAAGCTAGGTGAAGGACGGCTTTCACACACACTTATCTCTCAGAACTGAGCATGTGGAGAGACGTTCGTTCATCCAGCACAAAGGGAACGGGTTGCAGGAGAAACCCTTACTCTGGTTTCTCAGTCTGTTTCCTAGTGCCGGTTTGAAGTGCCTGCCGTTTTCACTGTAAAACCGAGTTGGAGCTTGTACCTCCCCATATATATGTATGGAGTGGAGTTGGCAACTGAAAAGAAACTTTGTGTTCCCTTCAAGCTAGGTGAAGGACGGCTTTCACACACACTTATCTCTCAGAACTGAGCATGTGGAGAGACGTTCGTTCATCCAGCACAAAGGGAACGGGTTGCAGGAGAAACCCTTACTCTGGTTTCTCAGTCTGTTTCCTAGTGCCGGTTTGAAGTGCCTGCCGTTTTCCCTGTAAAACCGAGTTGGAGCTTGTACCTCCCCATATATATGTATGGAGTGGAGTTGGCAACTGAAAAGAAACTTTGTGTTCCCTTCAAGCTAGGTGAAGGACGGCTTTCACACACACTTATCTCTCAGAACTGAGCATGTGGAGAGACGTTCGTTCATCCAGCACAAAGGGAACGGGTTGCAGGAGAAACCCTTACTCTGGTTTCTCAGTCTGTTTCCTAGTGCCGGTTTGAAGTGCCTGCCGTTTTCCCTGTAAAACCGAGTTGGAGCTTGTACCTCCCCATATATATGTATGGAGTGGAGTTGGCAACTGAAAAGAAACTTTGTGTTCCCTTCAAGCTAGGTGAAGGACGGCTTTCACACACACTTATCTCTCAGAACTGAGCATGTGGAGAGACGTTCGTTCATCCAGCACAAAGGGAACGGGTTGCAGGAGAAACCCTTACTCTGGTTTCTCAGTCTGTTTCCTAGTGCCGGTTTGAAGTGCCTGCCGTTTTCACTGTAAAACCGAGTTGGAGCTTGTACCTCCCCATATATATGTATGGAGTGGAGTTGGCAACTGAAAAGAAACTTTGTGTTCCCTTCAAGCTAGGTGAAGGACGGCTTTCACACACACTTATCTCTCAGAACTGAGCATGTGGAGAGACGTTCGTTCATCCAGCACAAAGGGAACGGGTTGCAGGAGAAACCCTTACTCTGGTTTCTCAGTCTGTTTCCTAGTGCCGGTTTGAAGTGCCTGCCGTTTTCACTGTAAAACCGAGTTGGAGCTTGTACCTCCCCATATATATGTATGGAGTGGAGTTGGCAACTGAAAAGAAACTTTGTGTTCCCTTCAAGCTAGGTGAAGGACGGCTTTCACACACACTTATCTCTCAGAACTGAGCATGTGGAGAGACGTTCGTTCATCCAGCACAAAGGGAACGGGTTGCAGGAGAAACCCTTACTCTGGTTTCTCAGTCTGTTTCCTAGTGCCGGTTTGAAGTGCCTGCCGTTTTCCCTGTAAAACCGAGTTGGAGCTTGTACCTCCCCATATATATGTATGGAGTGGAGTTGGCAACTGAAAAGAAACTTTGTGTTCCCTTCAAGCTAGGTGAAGGACGGCTTTCACACACACTTATCTCTCAGAACTGAGCATGTGGAGAGACGTTCGTTCATCCAGCACAAAGGGAACGGGTTGCAGGAGAAACCCTTACTCTGGTTTCTCAGTCTGTTTCCTAGTGCCGGTTTGAAGTGCCTGCCGTTTTCCCTGTAAAACCGAGTTGGAGCTTGTACCTCCCCATATATATGTATGGAGTGGAGTTGGCAACTGAAAAGAAACTTTGTGTTCCCTTCAAGCTAGGTGAAGGACGGCTTTCACACACACTTATCTCTCAGAACTGAGCATGTGGAGAGACGTTCGTTCATCCAGCACAAAGGGAACGGGTTGCAGGAGAAACCCTTACTCTGGTTTCTCAGTCTGTTTCCTAGTGCCGGTTTGAAGTGCCTGCCGTTTTCCCTGTAAAACCGAGTTGGAGCTTGTACCTCCCCATATATATGTATGGAGTGGAGTTGGCAACTGAAAAGAAACTTTGTGTTCCCTTCAAGCTAGGTGAAGGACGGCTTTCACACACACTTATCTCTCAGAACTGAGCATGTGGAGAGACGTTCGTTCATCCAGCACAAAGGGAACGGGTTGCAGGAGAAACCCTTACTCTGGTTTCTCAGTCTGTTTCCTAGTGCCGGTTTGAAGTGCCTGCCGTTTTCACTGTAAAACCGAGTTGGAGCTTGTACCTCCCCATATATATGTATGGAGTGGAGTTGGCAACTGAAAAGAAACTTTGTGTTCCCTTCAAGCTAGGTGAAGGACGGCTTTCACACACACTTATCTCTCAGAACTGAGCATGTGGAGAGACGTTCGTTCATCCAGCACAAAGGGAACGGGTTGCAGGAGAAACCCTTACTCTGGTTTCTCAGTCTGTTTCCTAGTGCCGGTTTGAAGTGCCTGCCGTTTTCACTGTAAAACCGAGTTGGAGCTTGTACCTCCCCATATATATGTATGGAGTGGAGTTGGCAACTGAAAAGAAACTTTGTGTTCCCTTCAAGCTAGGTGAAGGACGGCTTTCACACACACTTATCTCTCAGAACTGAGCATGTGGAGAGACGTTCGTTCATCCAGCACAAAGGGAACGGGTTGCAGGGGAAACCCTTACTCTGGTTTCTCAGTCTGTTTCCTAGTGCCGGTTTGAAGTGCCTGCCGTTTTCACTGTAAAACCGGGTTGGAGCTTGTACCTCCCCATATATATGTATGGAGTGGAGTTGGCAACTGAAAAGAAACTTTGTGTTCCCTTCAAGCTAGGTGAAGGACGGCTTTCACACACACTTATCTCTCAGAACTGAGCATGTGGAGAGACGTTCGTTCATCCAGCACAAAGGGAACGGGTTGCAGGAGAAACCCTTACTCTGGTTTCTCAGTCTGTTTCCTAGTGCCGGTTTGAAGTGCCTGCCGTTTTCCCTGTAAAACCGAGTTGGAGCTTGTACCTCCCCATATATATGTATGGAGTGGAGTTGGCAACTGAAAAGAAACTTTGTGTTCCCTTCAAGCTAGGTGAAGGACGGCTTTCACACACACTTATCTCTCAGAACTGAGCATGTGGAGAGACGTTCGTTCATCCAGCACAAAGGGAACGGGTTGCAGGAGAAACCCTTACTCTGGTTTCTCAGTCTGTTTCCTAGTGCCGGTATGAAGTGCCTGCCGTTTTCCCTGTAAAACCGAGTTGGAGCTTGTACCTCCCCATATATATGTATGGAGTGGAGTTGGCAACTGAAAAGAAACTTTGTGTTCCCTTCAAGCTAGGTGAAGGACGGCTTTCACACACACTTATCTCTCAGAACTGAGCATGTGGAGAGACGTTCGTTCATCCAGCACAAAGGGAACGGGTTGCAGGAGAAACCCTTACTCTGGTTTCTCAGTCTGTTTCCTAGTGCCGGTTTGAAGTGCCTGCCGTTTTCCCTGTAAAACCGAGTTGGAGCTTGTACCTCCCCATATATATGTATGGAGTGGAGTTGGCAACTGAAAAGAAACTTTGTGTTCCCTTCAAGCTAGGTGAAGGACGGCTTTCACACACACTTATCTCTCAGAACTGAGCATGTGGAGAGACGTTCGTTCATCCAGCACAAAGGGAACGGGTTGCAGGAGAAACCCTTACTCTGGTTTCTCAGTCTGTTTCCTAGTGCCGGTTTGAAGTGCCTGCCGTTTTCCCTGTAAAACCGAGTTGGAGCTTGTACCTCCCCATATATATGTATGGAGTGGAGTTGGCAACTGAAAAGAAACTTTGTGTTCCCTTCAAGCTAGGTGAAGGACGGCTTTCACACACACTTATCTCTCAGAACTGAGCATGTGGAGAGACGTTCGTTCATCCAGCACAAAGGGAACGGGTTGCAGGAGAAACCCTTACTCTGGTTTCTCAGTCTGTTTCCTAGTGCCGGTTTGAAGTGCCTGCCGTTTTCCCTGTAAAACCGAGTTGGAGCTTGTACCTCCCCATATATATGTATGGAGTGGAGTTGGCAACTGAAAAGAAACTTTGTGTTCCCTTCAAGCTAGGTGAAGGACGGCTTTCACACACACTTATCTCTCAGAACTGAGCATGTGGAGAGACGTTCGTTCATCCAGCACAAAGGGAACGGGTTGCAGGAGAAACCCTTACTCTGGTTTCTCAGTCTGTTTCCTAGTGCCGGTTTGAAGTGCCTGCCGTTTTCACTGTAAAACCGAGTTGGAGCTTGTACCTCCCCATATATATGTATGGAGTGGAGTTGGCAACTGAAAAGAAACTTTGTGTTCCCTTCAAGCTAGGTGAAGGACGGCTTTCACACACACTTATCTCTCAGAACTGAGCATGTGGAGAGACGTTCGTTCATCCAGCACAAAGGGAACGGGTTGCAGGAGAAACCCTTACTCTGGTTTCTCAGTCTGTTTCCTAGTGCCGGTTTGAAGTGCCTGCCGTTTTCACTGTAAAACCGAGTTGGAGCTTGTACCTCCCCATATATATGTATGGAGTGGAGTTGGCAACTGAAAAGAAACTTTGTGTTCCCTTCAAGCTAGGTGAAGGACGGCTTTCACACACACTTATCTCTCAGAACTGAGCATGTGGAGAGACGTTCGTTCATCCAGCACAAAGGGAACGGGTTGCAGGGGAAACCCTTACTCTGGTTTCTCAGTCTGTTTCCTAGTGCCGGTTTGAAGTGCCTGCCGTTTTCACTGTAAAACCGAGTTGGAGCTTGTACCTCCCCATATATATGTATGGAGTGGAGTTGGCAACTGAAAAGAAACTTTGTGTTCCCTTCAAGCTAGGTGAAGGACGGCTTTCACACACACTTATCTCTCAGAACTGAGCATGTGGAGAGACGTTCGTTCATCCAGCACAAAGGGAACGGGTTGCAGGAGAAACCCTTACTCTGGTTTCTCAGTCTGTTTCCTAGTGCCGGTTTGAAGTGCCTGCCGTTTTCCCTGTAAAACCGAGTTGGAGCTTGTACCTCCCCATATATATGTATGGAGTGGAGTTGGCAACTGAAAAGAAACTTTGTGTTCCCTTCAAGCTAGGTGAAGGACGGCTTTCACACACACTTATCTCTCAGAACTGAGCATGTGGAGAGACGTTCGTTCATCCAGCACAAAGGGAACGGGTTGCAGGAGAAACCCTTACTCTGGTTTCTCAGTCTGTTTCCTAGTGCCGGTTTGAAGTGCCTGCCGTTTTCCCTGTAAAACCGAGTTGGAGCTTGTACCTCCCCATATATATGTATGGAGTGGAGTTGGCAACTGAAAAGAAACTTTGTGTTCCCTTCAAGCTAGGTGAAGGACGGCTTTCACACACACTTATCTCTCAGAACTGAGCATGTGGAGAGACGTTCGTTCATCCAGCACAAAGGGAACGGGTTGCAGGAGAAACCCTTACTCTGGTTTCTCAGTCTGTTTCCTAGTGCCGGTTTGAAGTGCCTGCCGTTTTCACTGTAAAACCGAGTTGGAGCTTGTACCTCCCCATATATATGTATGGAGTGGAGTTGGCAACTGAAAAGAAACTTTGTGTTCCCTTCAAGCTAGGTGAAGGACGGCTTTCACACACACTTATCTCTCAGAACTGAGCATGTGGAGAGACGTTCGTTCATCCAGCACAAAGGGAACGGGTTGCAGGAGAAACCCTTACTCTGGTTTCTCAGTCTGTTTCCTAGTGCCGGTTTGAAGTGCCTGCCGTTTTCCCTGTAAAACCGAGTTGGAGCTTGTACCTCCCCATATATATGTATGGAGTGGAGTTGGCAACTGAAAAGAAACTTTGTGTTCCCTTCAAGCTAGGTGAAGGACGGCTTTCACACACACTTATCTCTCAGAACTGAGCATGTGGAGAGACGTTCGTTCATCCAGCACAAAGGGAACGGGTTGCAGGAGAAACCCTTACTCTGGTTTCTCAGTCTGTTTCCTAGTGCCGGTTTGAAGTGCCTGCCGTTTTCCCTGTAAAACCGAGTTGGAGCTTGTACCTCCCCATATATATGTATGGAGTGGAGTTGGCAACTGAAAAGAAACTTTGTGTTCCCTTCAAGCTAGGTGAAGGACGGCTTTCACACACACTTATCTCTCAGAACTGAGCATGTGGAGAGACGTTCGTTCATCCAGCACAAAGGGAACGGGTTGCAGGAGAAACCCTTACTCTGGTTTCTCAGTCTGTTTCCTAGTGCCGGTTTGAAGTGCCTGCCGTTTTCCCTGTAAAACCGAGTTGGAGCTTGTACCTCCCCATATATATGTATGGAGTGGAGTTGGCAACTGAAAAGAAACTTTGTGTTCCCTTCAAGCTAGGTGAAGGACGGCTTTCACACACACTTATCTCTCAGAACTGAGCATGTGGAGAGACGTTCGTTCATCCAGCACAAAGGGAACGGGTTGCAGGAGAAACCCTTACTCTGGTTTCTCAGTCTGTTTCCTAGTGCCGGTTTGAAGTGCCTGCCGTTTTCACTGTAAAACCGAGTTGGAGCTTGTACCTCCCCATATATATGTATGGAGTGGAGTTGGCAACTGAAAAGAAACTTTGTGTTCCCTTCAAGCTAGGTGAAGGACGGCTTTCACACACACTTATCTCTCAGAACTGAGCATGTGGAGAGACGTTCGTTCATCCAGCACAAAGGGAACGGGTTGCAGGAGAAACCCTTACTCTGGTTTCTCAGTCTGTTTCCTAGTGCCGGTTTGAAGTGCCTGCCGTTTTCACTGTAAAACCGAGTTGGAGCTTGTACCTCCCCATATATATGTATGGAGTGGAGTTGGCAACTGAAAAGAAACTTTGTGTTCCCTTCAAGCTAGGTGAAGGACGGCTTTCACACACACTTATCTCTCAGAACTGAGCATGTGGAGAGACGTTCGTTCATCCAGCACAAAGGGAACGGGTTGCAGGAGAAACCCTTACTCTGGTTTCTCAGTCTGTTTCCTAGTGCCGGTTTGAAGTGCCTGCCGTTTTCACTGTAAAACCGAGTTGGAGCTTGTACCTCCCCATATATATGTATGGAGTGGAGTTGGCAACTGAAAAGAAACTTTGTGTTCCCTTCAAGCTAGGTGAAGGACGGCTTTCACACACACTTATCTCTCAGAACTGAGCATGTGGAGAGACGTTCGTTCATCCAGCACAAAGGGGAACGGGTTGCAGGAGAAACCCTTACTCTGGTTTCTCAGTCGGTTTCCTAGTGCCGGTTTGAAGTGCCTGCCGTTTTCACTGTAAAACCGAGTTGGAGCTTGTACCTCCCCATATATATGTATGGAGTGGAGTTGGCAACTGAAAAGAAACTTTGTGTTCCCTTCAAGCTAGGTGAAGGACGGCTTTCACACACACTTATCTCTCAGAACTGAGCATGTGGAGAGACGTTCGTTCATCCAGCACAAAGGGAACGGGTTGCAGGAGAAACCCTTACTCTGGTTTCTCAGTCTGTTTTCCTAGTGCCGGTTTGAAGTGCCTGCCGTTTTCCCTGTAAAACCGAGTTGGAGCTTGTACCTCCCCATATATATGTATGGAGTGGAGTTGGCAACTGAAAAGAAACTTTGTGTTCCCTTCAAGCTAGGTGAAGGACGGCTTTCACACACACTTATCTCTCAGAACTGAGCATGTGGAGAGACGTTCGTTCATCCAGCACAAAGGGAACGGGTTGCAGGAGAAACCCTTACTCTGGTTTCTCAGTCTGTTTCCTAGTGCCGGTTTGAAGTGCCTGCCGTTTTCCCTGTAAAACCGAGTTGGAGCTTGTACCTCCCCATATATATGTATGGAGTGGAGTTGGCAACTGAAAAGAAACTTTGTGTTCCCTTCAAGCTAGGTGAAGGACGGCTTTCACACACACTTATCTCTCAGAACTGAGCATGTGGAGAGACGTTCGTTCATCCAGCACAAAGGGAACGGGTTGCAGGAGAAACCCTTACTCTGGTTTCTCAGTCTGTTTCCTAGTGCCGGTTTGAAGTGCCTGCCGTTTTTCACTGTAAAACCGAGTTGGAGCTTGTACCTCCCCATATATATGTATGGAGTGGAGTTGGCAACTGAAAAGAAACTTTGTGTTCCCTTCAAGCTAGGTGAAGGACGGCTTTCACACACACTTACTCTCAGAACTCTATTTTTTTCTTTTTTTTGAAGTGCCTGTTAAAGGGAACGGGTTGCAGGAGAAACCCTTACTCTGGTTTCTCAGTCTGTTTCCTAGTGCCGGTTTGAAGTGCCTGCCGTTTTCCCTGTAAAACCGAGTTGGAGCTTGTACCTCCCCATATATATGTATGGAGTGGAGTTGGCAACTGAAAAGAAACTTTGTGTTCCCTTCAAGCTAGGTGAAGGACGGCTTTCACACACACTTATCTCTCAGAACTGAGCATGTGGAGAGACGTTCGTTCATCCAGCACAAAGGGAACGGGTTGCAGGAGAAACCCTTACTCTGGTTTCTCAGTCTGTTTCCTAGTGCCGGTTTGAAGTGCCTGCCGTTTTCCCTGTAAAACCGAGTTGGAGCTTGTACCTCCCCATATATATGTATGGAGTGGAGTTGGCAACTGAAAAGAAACTTTGTGTTCCCTTCAAGCTAGGTGAAGGACGGCTTTCACACACACTTATCTCTCAGAACTGAGCATGTGGAGAGACGTTCGTTCATCCAGCACAAAGGGAACGGGTTGCAGGAGAAACCCTTACTCTGGTTTCTCAGTCTGTTTCCTAGTGCCGGTTTGAAGTGCCTGCCGTTTTCCCTGTAAAACCGAGTTGGAGCTTGTACCTCCCCATATATATGTATGGAGTGGAGTTGGCAACTGAAAAGAAACTTTGTGTTCCCTTCAAGCTAGGTGAAGGACGGCTTTCACACACACTTATCTCTCAGAACTGAGCATGTGGAGAGACGTTCGTTCATCCAGCACAAAGGGAACGGGTTGCAGGAGAAACCCTTACTCTGGTTTCTCAGTCTGTTTCCTAGTGCCGGTTTGAAGTGCCTGCCGTTTTCCCTGTAAAACCGAGTTGGAGCTTGTACCTCCCCATATATATGTATGGAGTGGAGTTGGCAACTGAAAAGAAACTTTGTGTTCCCTTCAAGCTAGGTGAAGGACGGCTTTCACACACACTTATCTCTCAGAACTGAGCATGTGGAGAGACGTTCGTTCATCCAGCACAAAGGGAACGGGTTGCAGGAGAAACCCTTACTCTGGTTTCTCAGTCGGTTTCCTAGTGCCGGTTTGAAGTGCCTGCCGTTTTCACTGTAAAACCGAGTTGGAGCTTGTACCTCCCCATATATATGTATGGAGTGGAGTTGGCAACTGAAAAGAAACTTTGTGTTCCCTTCAAGCTAGGTGAAGGACGGCTTTCACACACACTTATCTCTCAGAACTGAGCATGTGGAGAGACGTTCGTTCATCCAGCACAAAGGGAACGGGTTGCAGGAGAAACCCTTACTCTGGTTTCTCAGTCTGTTTCCTAGTGCCGGTTTGAAGTGCCTGCCGTTTTCACTGTAAAACCGAGTTGGAGCTTGTACCTCCCCATATATATGTATGGAGTGGAGTTGGCAACTGAAAAGAAACTTTGTGTTCCCTTCAAGCTAGGTGAAGGACGGCTTTCACACACACTTATCTCTCAGAACTGAGCATGTGGAGAGACGTTCGTTCATCCAGCACAAAGGGAACGGGTTGCAGGGGAAACCCTTACTCTGGTTTCTCAGTCTGTTTCCTAGTGCCGGTTTGAAGTGCCTGCCGTTTTCACTGTAAAACCGAGTTGGAGCTTGTACCTCCCCATATATATGTATGGAGTGGAGTTGGCAACTGAAAAGAAACTTTGTGTTCCCTTCAAGCTAGGTGAAGGACGGCTTTCACACACACTTATCTCTCAGAACTGAGCATGTGGAGAGACGTTCGTTCATCCAGCACAAAGGGAACGGGTTGCAGGAGAAACCCTTACTCTGGTTTCTCAGTCTGTTTCCTAGTGCCGGTTTGAAGTGCCTGCCGTTTTCCCTGTAAAACCGAGTTGGAGCTTGTACCTCCCCATATATATGTATGGAGTGGAGTTGGCAACTGAAAAGAAACTTTGTGTTCCCTTCAAGCTAGGTGAAGGACGGCTTTCACACACACTTATCTCTCAGAACTGAGCATGTGGAGAGACGTTCGTTCATCCAGCACAAAGGGAACGGGTTGCAGGAGAAACCCTTACTCTGGTTTCTCAGTCTGTTTCCTAGTGCCGGTTTGAAGTGCCTGCCGTTTTCCCTGTAAAACCGAGTTGGAGCTTGTACCTCCCCATATATATGTATGGAGTGGAGTTGGCAACTGAAAAGAAACTTTGTGTTCCCTTCAAGCTAGGTGAAGGACGGCTTTCACACACACTTATCTCTCAGAACTGAGCATGTGGAGAGACGTTCGTTCATCCAGCACAAAGGGAACGGGTTGCAGGAGAAACCCTTACTCTGGTTTCTCAGTCTGTTTCCTAGTGCCGGTTTGAAGTGCCTGCCGTTTTCACTGTAAAACCGAGTTGGAGCTTGTACCTCCCCATATATATGTATGGAGTGGAGTTGGCAACTGAAAAGAAACTTTGTGTTCCCTTCAAGCTAGGTGAAGGACGGCTTTCACACACACTTATCTCTCAGAACTGAGCATGTGGAGAGACGTTCGTTCATCCAGCACAAAGGGAACGGGTTGCAGGAGAAACCCTTACTCTGGTTTCTCAGTCTGTTTCCTAGTGCCGGTTTGAAGTGCCTGCCGTTTTCACTGTAAAACCGATTTGGAGCTTGTACCTCCCCATATATATGTATGGAGTGGAGTTGGCAACTGAAAAGAAACTTTGTGTTCCCTTCAAGCTAGGTGAAGGACGGCTTTCACACACACTTATCTCTCAGAACTGAGCATGTGGAGAGACGTTCGTTCATCCAGCACAAAGGGAACGGGTTGCAGGAGAAACCCTTACTCTGGTTTCTCAGTCTGTTTCCTAGTGCCGGTTTGAAGTGCCTGCCGTTTTCCCTGTAAAACCGAGTTGGAGCTTGTACCTCCCCATATATATGTATGGAGTGGAGTTGGCAACTGAAAAGAAACTTTGTGTTCCCTTCAAGCTAGGTGAAGGACGGCTTTCACACACACTTATCTCTCAGAACTGAGCATGTGGAGAGACGTTCGTTCATCCAGCACAAAGGGAACGGGTTGCAGGAGAAACCCTTACTCTGGTTTCTCAGTCTGTTTCCTAGTGCCGGTTTGAAGTGCCTGCCGTTTTCCCTGTAAAACCGAGTTGGAGCTTGTACCTCCCCATATATATGTATGGAGTGGAGTTGGCAACTGAAAAGAAACTTCGTGTTCCCTTCAAGCTAGGTGAAGGACGGCTTTCACACACACTTATCTCTCAGAACTGAGCATGTGGAGAGACGTTCGTTCATCCAGCACAAAGGGAACGGGTTGCAGGAGAAACCCTTACTCTGGTTTCTCAGTCTGTTTCCTAGTGCCGGTTTGAAGTGCCTGCCGTTTTCACTGTAAAACCGAGTTGGAGCTTGTACCTCCCCATATATATGTATGGAGTGGAGTTGGCAACTGAAAAGAAACTTTGTGTTCCCTTCAAGCTAGGTGAAGGACGGCTTTCACACACACTTATCTCTCAGAACTGAGCATGTGGAGAGACGTTCGTTCATCCAGCACAAAGGGAACGGGTTGCAGGAGAAACCCTTACTCTGGTTTCTCAGTCTGTTTCCTAGTGCCGGTTTGAAGTGCCTGCCGTTTTCCCTGTAAAACCGAGTTGGAGCTTGTACCTCCCCATATATATGTATGGAGTGGAGTTGGCAACTGAAAAGAAACTTTGTGTTCCCTTCAAGCTAGGTGAAGGACGGCTTTCACACACACTTATCTCTCAGAACTGAGCATGTGGAGAGACGTTCGTTCATCCAGCACAAAGGGAACGGGTTGCAGGAGAAACCCTTACTCTGGTTTCTCAGTCTGTTTCCTAGTGCCGGTTTGAAGTGCCTGCCGTTTTCACTGTAAAACCGAGTTGGAGCTTGTACCTCCCCATATATATGTATGGAGTGGAGTTGGCAACTGAAAAGAAACTTTGTGTTCCCTTCAAGCTAGGTGAAGGACGGCTTTCACACACACTTATCTCTCAGAACTGAGCATGTGGAGAGACGTTCGTTCATCCAGCACAAAGGGAACGGGTTGCAGGAGAAACCCTTACTCTGGTTTCTCAGTCTGTTTCCTAGTGCCGGTTTGAAGTGCCTGCCGTTTTCCCTGTAAAACCGAGTTGGAGCTTGTACCTCCCCATATATATGTATGGAGTGGAGTTGGCAACTGAAAAGAAACTTTGTGTTCCCTTCAAGCTAGGTGAAGGACGGCTTTCACACACACTTATCTCTCAGAACTGAGCATGTGGAGAGACGTTCGTTCATCCAGCACAAAGGGAACGGGTTGCAGGAGAAACCCTTACTCTGGTTTCTCAGTCTGTTTCCTAGTGCCGGTTTGAAGTGCCTGCCGTTTTCCCTGTAAAACCGAGTTGGAGCTTGTACCTCCCCATATATATGTATGGAGTGGAGTTGGCAACTGAAAAGAAACTTTGTGTTCCCTTCAAGCTAGGTGAAGGACGGCTTTCACACACACTTATCTCTCAGAACTGAGCATGTGGAGAGACGTTCGTTCATCCAGCACAAAGGGAACGGGTTGCAGGAGAAACCATTACTCTGGTTTCTCAGTCTGTTTCCTAGTGCCGGTTTGAAGTGCCTGCCGTTTTCCCTGTAAAACCGAGTTGGAGCTTGTACCTCCCCATATATATGTATGGAGTGGAGTTGGCAACTGAAAAGAAACTTTGTGTTCCCTTCAAGCTAGGTGAAGGACGGCTTTCACACACACTTATCTCTCAGAACTGAGCATGTGGAGAGACGTTCGTTCATCCAGCACAAAGGGAACGGGTTGCAGGAGAAACCCTTACTCTGGTTTCTCAGTCTGTTTCCTAGTGCCGGTTTGAAGTGCCTGCCGTTTTCCCTGTAAAACCGAGTTGGAGCTTGTACCTCCCCATATATATGTATGGAGTGGAGTTGGCAACTGAAAAGAAACTTTGTGTTCCCTTCAAGCTAGGTGAAGGACGGCTTTCACACACACTTATCTCTCAGAACTGAGCATGTGGAGAGACGTTCGTTCATCCAGCACAAAGGGAACGGGTTGCAGGAGAAACCCTTACTTTGGTTTCTCAGTCTGTTTCCTAGTGCCGGTTTGAAGTGCCTGCCGTTTTCACTGTAAAACCGAGTTGGAGCTTGTACCTCCCCATATATATGTATGGAGTGGAGTTGGCAACTGAAAAGAAACTTTGTGTTCCCTTCAAGCTAGGTGAAGGACGGCTTTCACACACACTTATCTCTCAGAACTGAGCATGTGGAGAGACGTTCGTTCATCCAGCACAAAGGGAACGGGTTGCAGGAGAAACCCTTACTCTGGTTTCTCAGTCTGTTTCCTAGTGCCGGTTTGAAGTGCCTGCCGTTTTCACTGTAAAACCGAGTTGGAGCTTGTACCTCCCCATATATATGTATGGAGTGGAGTTGGCAACTGAAAAGAAACTTTGTGTTCCCTTCAAGCTAGGTGAAGGACGGCTTTCACACACACTTATCTCTCAGAACTGAGCATGTGGAGAGACGTTCGTTCATCCAGCACAAAGGGAACGGGTTGCAGGAGAAACCCTTACTCTGGTTTCTCAGTCTGTTTCCTAGTGCCGGTTTGAAGTGCCTGCCGTTTTCACTGTAAAACCGAGTTGGAGCTTGTACCTCCCCATATATATGTATGGAGTGGAGTTGGCAACTGAAAAGAAACTTTGTGTTCCCTTCAAGCTAGGTGAAGGACGGCTTTCACACACACTTATCTCTCAGAACTGAGCATGTGGAGAGACGTTCGTTCATCCAGCACAAAGGGAACGGGTTGCAGGGGAAACCCTTACTCTGGTTTCTCAGTCTGTTTCCTAGTGCCGGTTTGAAGTGCCTGCCGTTTTCACTGTAAAACCGAGTTGGAGCTTGTACCTCCCCATATATATGTATGGAGTGGAGTTGGCAACTGAAAAGAAACTTTGTGTTCCCTTCAAGCTAGGTGAAGGACGGCTTTCACACACACTTATCTCTCAGAACTGAGCATGTGGAGAGACGTTCGTTCATCCAGCACAAAGGGAACGGGTTGCAGGAGAAACCCTTACTCTGGTTTCTCAGTCTGTTTCCTAGTGCCGGTTTGAAGTGCCTGCCGTTTTCCCTGTAAAACCGAGTTGGAGCTTGTACCTCCCCATATATATGTATGGAGTGGAGTTGGCAACTGAAAAGAAACTTTGTGTTCCCTTCAAGCTAGGTGAAGGACGGCTTTCACACACACTTATCTCTCAGAACTGAGCATGTGGAGAGACGTTCGTTCATCCAGCACAAAGGGAACGGGTTGCAGGAGAAACCCTTACTCTGGTTTCTCAGTCTGTTTCCTAGTGCCGGTTTGAAGTGCCTGCCGTTTTCCCTGTAAAACCGAGTTGGAGCTTGTACCTCCCCATATATATGTATGGAGTGGAGTTGGCAACTGAAAAGAAACTTTGTGTTCCCTTCAAGCTAGGTGAAGGACGGCTTTCACACACACTTATCTCTCAGAACTGAGCATGTGGAGAGACGTTCGTTCATCCAGCACAAAGGGAACGGGTTGCAGGAGAAACCCTTACTCTGGTTTCTCAGTCTGTTTCCTAGTGCCGGTTTGAAGTGCCTGCCGTTTTCACTGTAAAACCGAGTTGGAGCTTGTACCTCCCCATATATATGTATGGAGTGGAGTTGGCAACTGAAAAGAAACTTTGTGTTCCCTTCAAGCTAGGTGAAGGACGGCTTTCACACACACTTATCTCTCAGAACTGAGCATGTGGAGAGACGTTCGTTCATCCAGCACAAAGGGAACGGGTTGCAGGAGAAACCCTTACTCTGGTTTCTCAGTCGGTTTCCTAGTGCCGGTTTGAAGTGCCTGCCGTTTTCACTGTAAAACCGAGTTGGAGCTTGTACCTCCCCATATATATGTATGGAGTGGAGTTGGCAACTGAAAAGAAACTTTGTGTTCCCTTCAAGCTAGGTGAAGGACGGCTTTCACACACACTTATCTCTCAGAACTGAGCATGTGGAGAGACGTTCGTTCATCCAGCACAAAGGGAACGGGTTGCAGGAGAAACCCTTACTCTGGTTTCTCAGTCTGTTTCCTAGTGCCGGTTTGAAGTGCCTGCCGTTTTCCCTGTAAAACCGAGTTGGAGCTTGTACCTCCCCATATATATGTATGGAGTGGAGTTGGCAACTGAAAAGAAACTTTGTGTTCCCTTCAAGCTAGGTGAAGGACGGCTTTCACACACACTTATCTCTCAGAACTGAGCATGTGGAGAGACGTTCGTTCATCCAGCACAAAGGGAACGGGTTGCAGGAGAAACCCTTACTCTGGTTTCTCAGTCGGTTTCCTAGTGCCGGTTTGAAGTGCCTGCCGTTTTCACTGTAAAACCGAGTTGGAGCTTGTACCTCCCCATATATATGTATGGAGTGGAGTTGGCAACTGAAAAGAAACTTTGTGTTCCCTTCAAGCTAGGTGAAGGACGGCTTTCACACACACTTATCTCTCAGAACTGAGCATGTGGAGAGACGTTCGTTCATCCAGCACAAAGGGAACGGGTTGCAGGAGAAACCCTTACTCTGGTTTCTCAGTCGGTTTCCTAGTGCCGGTTTGAAGTGCCTGCCGTTTTCACTGTAAAACCGAGTTGGAGCTTGTACCTCCCCATATATATGTATGGAGTGGAGTTGGCAACTGAAAAGAAACTTTGTGTTCCCTTCAAGCTAGGTGAAGGACGGCTTTCACACACACTTATCTCTCAGAACTGAGCATGTGGAGAGACGTTCGTTCATCCAGCACAAAGGGAACGGGTTGCAGGAGAAACCCTTTCTCTGGTTTCTCAGTCTGTTTCCTAGTGCCGGTTTGAAGTGCCTGCCGTTTTCACTGTAAAACCGAGTTGGAGCTTGTACCTCCCCATATATATGTATGGAGTGGAGTTGGCAACTGAAAAGAAACTTTGTGTTCCCTTCAAGCTAGGTGAAGGACGGCTTTCACACACACTTATCTCTCAGAACTGAGCATGTGGAGAGACGTTCGTTCATCCAGCACAAAGGGAACGGGTTGCAGGAGAAACCCTTACTCTGGTTTCTCAGTCTGTTTCCTAGTGCCGGTTTGAAGTGCCTGCCGTTTTCCCTGTAAAACCGAGTTGGAGCTTGTACCTCCCCATATATATGTATGGAGTGGAGTTGGCAACTGAAAAGAAACTTTGTGTTCCCTTCAAGCTAGGTGAAGGACGGCTTTCACACACACTTATCTCTCAGAACTGAGCATGTGGAGAGACGTTCGTTCATCCAGCACAAAGGGAACGGGTTGCAGGAGAAACCCTTACTCTGGTTTCTCAGTCTGTTTCCTAGTGCCGGTTTGAAGTGCCTGCCGTTTTCCCTGTAAAACCGAGTTGGAGCTTGTACCTCCCCATATATATGTATGGAGTGGAGTTGGCAACTGAAAAGAAACTTTGTGTTCCCTTCAAGCTAGGTGAAGGACGGCTTTCACACACACTTATCTCTCAGAACTGAGAATGTGGAGAGACGTTCGTTCATCCAGCACAAAGGGAACGGGTTGCAGGAGAAACCCTTACTCTGGTTTCTCAGTCTGTTTCCTAGTGCCGGTTTGAAGTGCCTGCCGTTTTCACTGTAAAACCGAGTTGGAGCTTGTACCTCCCCATATATATGTATGGAGTGGAGTTGGCAACTGAAAAGAAACTTTGTGTTCCCTTCAAGCTAGGTGAAGGACGGCTTTCACACACACTTATCTCTCAGAACTGAGCATGTGGAGAGACGTTCGTTCATCCAGCACAAAGGGAACGGGTTGCAGGAGAAACCCTTACTCTGGTTTCTCAGTCTGTTTCCTAGTGCCGGTTTGAAGTGCCTGCCGTTTTCACTGTAAAACCGAGTTGGAGCTTGTACCTCCCCATATATATGTATGGAGTGGAGTTGGCAACTGAAAAGAAACTTTGTGTTCCCTTCAAGCTAGGTGAAGGACGGCTTTCACACACACTTATCTCTCAGAACTGAGCATGTGGAGAGACGTTCGTTCATCCAGCACAAAGGGAACGGGTTGCAGGGGAAACCCTTACTCTGGTTTCTCAGTCTGTTTCCTAGTGCCGGTTTGAAGTGCCTGCCGTTTTCACTGTAAAACCGAGTTGGAGCTTGTACCTCCCCATATATATGTATGGAGTGGAGTTGGCAACTGAAAATAAACTTTGTGTTCCCTTCAAGCTAGGTGAAGGACGGCTTTCACACACACTTATCTCTCAGAACTGAGCATGTGGAGAGACGTTCGTTCATCCAGCACAAAGGGAACGGGTTGCAGGAGAAACCCTTACTCTGGTTTCTCAGTCTGTTTTCTTGTGCCGGTTTGAAGTGCCTGCCGTTTTCACTGTAAAACCGAGTTGGAGCTTGTACCTCCCCATATATATGTATGGAGTGGAGTTGGCAACTGAAAAGAAACTTTGTGTTCCCTTCAAGCTAGGTGAAGGACGGCTTTCACACACACTTATCTCTCAGAACTGAGCATGTGGAGAGACGTTCGTTCATCCAGCACAAAGGGAACGGGTTGCAGGAGAAACCCTTACTCTGGTTTCTCAGTCGGTTTCCTAGTGCCGGTTTGAAGTGCCTGCCGTTTTCACTGTAAAACCGAGTTGGAGCTTGTACCTCCCCATATATATGTATGGAGTGGAGTTGGCAACTGAAAAGAAACTTTGTGTTCCCTTCAAGCTAGGTGAAGGACGGCTTTCACACACACTTATCTCTCAGAACTGAGCATGTGGAGAGACGTTCGTTCATCCAGCACAAAGGGAACGGGTTGCAGGAGAAACCCTTACTCTGGTTTCTCAGTCTGTTTCCTAGTGCCGGTTTGAAGTGCCTGCCGTTTTCACTATAAAACCGAGTTGGAGCTTGTACCTCCCCATATATATGTATGGAGTGGAGTTGGCAACTGAAAAGAAACTTTGTGTTCCCTTCAAGCTAGGTGAAGGACGGCTTTCACACACACTTATCTCTCAGAACTGAGCATGTGGAGAGACGTTCGTTCATCCAGCACAAAGGGAACGGGTTGCAGGAGAAACCCTTACTCTGGTTTCTCAGTCTGTTTCCTAGTGCCGGTTTGAAGTGCCTGCCGTTTTCACTGTAAAACCGAGTTGGAGCTTGTACCTCCCCATATATATGTATGGAGTGGAGTTGGCAACTGAAAAGAAACTTTGTGTTCCCTTCAAGCTAGGTGAAGGACGGCTTTCACACACACTTATCTCTCAGAACTGAGCATGTGGAGAGACGTTCGTTCATCCAGCACAAAGGGAACGGGTTGCAGGAGAAACCCTTACTCTGGTTTCTCAGTCTGTTTCCTAGTGCCGGTTTGAAGTGCCTGCCGTTTTCACTGTAAAACCGAGTTGGAGCTTGTACCTCCCCATATATATGTATGGAGTGGAGTTGGCAACTGAAAAGAAACTTTGTGTTCCCTTCAAGCTAGGTGAAGGACGGCTTTCACACACACTTATCTCTCAGAACTGAGCATGTGGAGAGACGTTCGTTCATCCAGCACAAAGGGAACGGGTTGCAGGAGAAACCCTTACTCTGGTTTCTCAGTCTGTTTTCTTGTGCCGGTTTGAAGTGCCTGCCGTTTTCACTGTAAAACCGAGTTGGAGCTTGTACCTCCCCATATATATGTATGGAGTGGAGTTGGCAACTGAAAAGAAACTTTGTGTTCCCTTCAAGCTAGGTGAAGGACGGCTTTCACACACACTTATCTCTCAGAACTGAGCATGTGGAGAGACGTTCGTTCATCCAGCACAAAGGGAACGGGTTGCAGGAGAAACCCTTACTCTGGTTTCTCAGTCTGTTTCCTAGTGCCGGTTTGAAGTGCCTGCCGTTTTCACTGTAAAACCGAGTTGGAGCTTGTACCTCCCCATATATATGTATGGAGTGGAGTTGGCAACTGAAAAGAAACTTTGTGTTCCCTTCAAGCTAGGTGAAGGACGGCTTTCACACACACTTATCTCTCAGAACTGAGCATGTGGAGAGACGTTCGTTCATCCAGCACAAAGGGAACGGGTTGCAGGGGAAACCCTTACTCTGGTTTCTCAGTCTGTTTCCTAGTGCCGGTTTGAAGTGCCTGCCGTTTTCACTGTAAAACCGAGTTGGAGCTTGTACCTCCCCATATATATGTATGGAGTGGAGTTGGCAACTGAAAAGAAACTTTGTGTTCCCTTCAAGCTAGGTGAAGGACGGCTTTCACACACACTTATCTCTCAGAACTGAGCATGTGGAGAGACGTTCGTTCATCCAGCACAAAGGGAACGGGTTGCAGGAGAAACCCTTACTCTGGTTTCTCAGTCTGTTTTCTTGTGCCGGTTTGAAGTGCCTGCCGTTTTCACTGTAAAACCGAGTTGGAGCTTGTACCTCCCCATATATATGTATGGAGTGGATTTGGCAACTGAAAAGAAACTTTGTGTTCCCTTCAAGCTAGGTGAAGGACGGCTTTCACACACACTTATCTCTCAGAACTGAGCATGTGGAGAGACTTTCGTTCATGCAGCACAAAGGGAACGGGTTGCAGGGGAAACCCTTACTCTGGTTTCTCGGTCTGTTTCCTAGTGCCGGTTTGAAGTGCCTGCCGTTTTCACTGTAAAACCGAGTTGGAGCTTGTACCTCCCCATATATATGTATGGAGTGGAGTTGGCAACTGAAAAGAAACTTTGTGTTCCCTTCAAGCTAGGTGAAGGACGGCTTTCACACACACTTATCTCTCAGAACTGAGCAAGTGGAGAGACGTTCGTTCATCCAGCACAAAGGGAAAGGGTTGCAGGGGAAACCCTTACTCTGGTTTCTCAGTCTGTTTCCTAGTGCCGGTTTGAAGTGCCTGCCGTTTTCACTGTAAAACCGAGTTGGAGCTTGTACCTCCCCATATATATGTATGGAGTGGAGTTGGCAACTGAAAATAAACTTTGTGTTCCCTTCAAGCTAGGTGAAGGACGGCTTTCACACACACTTATCTCTCAGAACTGAGCATGTGGAGAGACGTTCGTTCATCCAGCACAAAGGGAACGGGTTGCAGGAGAAACCCTTACTCTGGTTTCTCAGTCTGTTTCCTAGTGCCGGTTTGAAGTGCCTGCCGTTTTCCCTGTAAAACCGAGTTGGAGCTTGTACCTCCCCATATATATGTATGGAGTGGAGTTGGCAACTGAAAAGAAACTTTGTGTTCCCTTCAAGCTAGGTGAAGGACGGCTTTCACACACACTTATCTCTCAGAACTGAGCATGTGGAGAGACGTTCGTTCATCCAGCACAAAGGGAACGGGTTGCAGGAGAAACCCTTACTCTGGTTTCTCAGTCTGTTTCCTAGTGCCGGTTTGAAGTGCCTGCCGTTTTCCCTGTAAAACCGAGTTGGAGCTTGTACCTCCCCATATATATGTATGGAGTGGAGTTGGCAACTGAAAAGAAACTTTGTGTTCCCTTCAAGCTAGGTGAAGGACGGCTTTCACACACACTTATCTCTCAGAACTGAGCATGTGGAGAGACGTTCGTTCATCCAGCACAAAGGGAACGGGTTGCAGGAGAAACCCTTACTCTGGTTTCTCAGTCTGTTTCCTAGTGCCGGTTTGAAGTGCCTGCCGTTTTCACTGTAAAACCGAGTTGGAGCTTGTACCTCCCCATATATATGTATGGAGTGGAGTTGGCAACTGAAAAGAAACTTTGTGTTCCCTTCAAGCTAGGTGAAGGACGGCTTTCACACACACTTATCTCTCAGAACTGAGCATGTGGAGAGACGTTCGTTCATCCAGCACAAAGGGAACGGGTTGCAGGAGAAACCCTTACTCTGGTTTCTCAGTCTGTTTCCTAGTGCCGGTTTGAAGTGCCTGCCGTTTTCACTGTAAAACCGAGTTGGAGCTTGTACCTCCCCATATATATGTATGGAGTGGAGTTGGCAACTGAAAAGAAACTTTGTGTTCCCTTCAAGCTAGGTGAAGGACGGCTTTCACACACACTTATCTCTCAGAACTGAGCATGTGGAGAGACGTTCGTTCATCCAGCACAAAGGGAACGGGTTGCAGGGGAAACCCTTACTCTGGTTTCTCAGTCTGTTTCCTAGTGCCGGTTTGAAGTGCCTGCCGTTTTCACTGTAAAACCGAGTTGGAGCTTGTACCTCCCCATATATATGTATGGAGTGGAGTTGGCAACTGAAAAGAAACTTTGTGTTCCCTTCAAGCTAGGTGAAGGACGGCTTTCACACACACTTATCTCTCAGAACTGAGCATGTGGAGAGACGTTCGTTCATCCAGCACAAAGGGAACGGGTTGCAGGAGAAACCGTTACTCTGGTTTCTCAGTCTGTTTTCTTGTGCCGGTTTGAAGTGCCTGCCGTTTTCACTGTAAAACCGAGTTGGAGCTTGTACCTCCCCATATATATGTATGGAGTGGAGTTGGCAACTGAAAAGAAACTTTGTGTTCCCTTCAAGCTAGGTGAAGGACGGCTTTCACACACACTTATCTCTCAGAACTGAGCATGTGGAGAGACGTTCGTTCATCCAGCACAAAGGGAACGGGTTGCAGGAGAAACCCTTACTCTGGTTTCTCAGTCGGTTTCCTAGTGCCGGTTTGAAGTGCCTGCCGTTTTCACTGTAAAACCGAGTTGGAGCTTGTACCTCCCCATATATATGTATGGAGTGGAGTTGGCAACTGAAAAGAAACTTTGTGTTCCCTTCAAGCTAGGTGAAGGACGGCTTTCACACACACTTATCTCTCAGAACTGAGCATGTGGAGAGACGTTCGTTCATCCAGCACAAAGGGAACGGGTTGCAGGAGAAACCCTTACTCTGGATTCTCAGTCTGTTTCCTAGTGCCGGTTTGAAGTGCCTGCCGTTTTCACTGTAAAACCGAGTTGGAGCTTGTACCTCCCCATATATATGTATGGAGTGGAGTTGGCAACTGAAAAGAAACTTTGTGTTCCCTTCAAGCTAGGTGAAGGACGGCTTTCACACACACTTATCTCTCAGAACTGAGCATGTGGAGAGACGTTCGTTCATCCAGCACAAAGGGAAAGGGTTGCAGGGGAAACCCTTACTCTGGTTTCTCAGTCTGTTTCCTAGTGCCGGTTTGAAGTGCCTGCCGTTTTCACTGTAAAACCGAGTTGGAGCTTGTACCTCCCCATATATATGTATGGAGTGGAGTTGGCAACTGAAAAGAAACTTTGTGTTCCCTTCAAGCTAGGTGAAGGACGGCTTTCACACACACTTATCTCTCAGAACTGAGCATGTGGAGAGACGTTCGTTCATCCAGCACAAAGGGAACGGGTTGCAGGAGAAACCCTTACTCTGGTTTCTCAGTCTGTTTCCTAGTGCCCCTTGAAGTGCCTGCCGTTTTCACTGTAAAACCGAGTTGGAGCTTGTACCTCCCCATATATATGTATGGAGTGGAGTTGGCAACTGAAAAGAAACTTTGTGTTCCCTTCAAGCTAGGTGAAGTACGGCTTTCACACACACTTATCTCTCAGAACTGAGCATGTGGAGAGACGTTCGTTCATCCAGCACAAAGGGAACGGGTTGCAGGAGAAACCCTTACTCTGGTTTCTCAGTCTGTTTTCTTGTGCCGGTTTGAAGTGCCTGCCGTTTTCACTGTAAAACCAAGTTGGAGCTTGTACCTCCCCATATATATGTATGGAGTGGAGTTGGCAACTGAAAAGAAACTTTGTGTTCCCTTCAAGCTAGGTGAAGGACGGCTTTCACACACACTTATCTCTCAGAACTGAGCATGTGGAGAGACGTTCGTTCATCCAGCACAAAGGGAAAGGGTTGCAGGGGAAACCCTTACTCTGGTTTCTCAGTCTGTTTCCTAGTGCCGGTTTGAAGTGCCTGCCGTTTTCACTGTAAAACCGAGTTGGAGCTTGTACCTCCCCATATATATGTATGGAGTGGAGTTGGCAACTGAAAAGAAACTTTGTGTTCCCTTCAAGCTAGGTGAAGGACGGCTTTCACACACACTTATCTCTCAGAACTGAGCATGTGGAGAGACGTTCGTTCATCCAGCACAAAGGGAACGGGTTGCAGGAGAAACCCTTACTCTGGTTTCTCAGTCTGTTTCCTAGTGCCCCTTGAAGTGCCTGCCGTTTTCACTGTAAAACCGAGTTGGAGCTTGTACCTCCCCATATATATGTATGGAGTGGAGTTGGCAACTGAAAAGAAACTTTGTGTTCCCTTCAAGCTAGGTGAAGTACGGCTTTCACACACACTTATCTCTCAGAACTGAGCATGTGGAGAGACGTTCGTTCATCCAGCACAAAGGGAACGGGTTGCAGGAGAAACCCTTACTCTGGTTTCTCAGTCTGTTTTCTTGTGCCGGTTTGAAGTGCCTGCCGTTTTCACTGTAAAACCAAGTTGGAGCTTGTACCTCCCCATATATATGTATGGAGTGGAGTTGGCAACTGAAAAGAAACTTTGTGTTCCCTTCAAGCTAGGTGAAGGACGGCTTTCACACACACTTATCTCTCAGAACTGAGCATGTGGAGAGACGTTCGTTCATCCAGCACAAAGGGAACGGGTTGCAGGAGAAACCCTTACTCTGGTTTCTCAGTCTGTTTCCTAGTGCCGGTTTGAAGTGCCTGCCGTTTTCACTGTAAAACCGAGTTGGAGCTTGTACCTCCCCATATATATGTATGGAGTGGAGTTGGCAACTGAAAAGAAACTTTGTGTTCCCTTCAAGCTAGGTGAAGGACGGCTTTCACACACACTTATCTCTCAGAACTGAGCATGTGGAGAGACGTTCGTTCATCCAGCACAAAGGGAACGGGTTGCAGGGGAAACCCTTACTCTGGTTTCTCAGTCTGTTTCCTAGTGCCGGTTTGAAGTGCCTGCCGTTTTCACTGTAAAACCGAGTTGGAGCTTGTACCTCCCCATATATATGTATGGAGTGGAGTTGGCAACTGAAAAGAAACTTTGTGTTCCCTTCAAGCTAGGTGAAGGACGGCTTTCACACACACTTATCTCTCAGAACTGAGCATGTGGAGAGACGTTCGTTCATCCAGCACAAAGGGAACGGGTTGCAGGAGAAACCCTTACTCTGGTTTCTCAGTCTGTTTTCTTGTGCCGGTTTGAAGTGCCTGCCGTTTTCACTGTAAAACCGAGTTGGAGCTTGTACCTCCCCATATATATGTATGGAGTGGATTTGGCAACTGAAAAGAAACTTTGTGTTCCCTTCAAGCTAGGTGAAGGACGGCTTTCACACACACTTATCTCTCAGAACTGAGCATGTGGAGAGACTTTCGTTCATGCAGCACAAAGGGAACGGGTTGCAGGGGAAACCCTTACTCTGGTTTCTCAGTCTGTTTCCTAGTGCCGGTTTGAAGTGCCTGCCGTTTTCACTGTAAAACCGAGTTGGAGCTTGTACCTCCCCATATATATGTATGGAGTGGAGTTGGCAACTGAAAAGAAACTTTGTGTTCCCTTCAAGCTAGGTGAAGGACGGCTTTCACACACACTTATCTCTCAGAACTGAGCAAGTGGAGAGACGTTCGTTCATCCAGCACAAAGGGAAAGGGTTGCAGGGGAAACCCTTACTCTGGTTTCTCAGTCTGTTTCCTAGTGCCGGTTTGAAGTGCCTGCCGTTTTCACTGTAAAACCGAGTTGGAGCTTGTACCTCCCCATATATATGTATGGAGTGGAGTTGGCAACTGAAAATAAACTTTGTGTTCCCTTCAAGCTAGGTGAAGGACGGCTTTCACACACACTTATCTCTCAGAACTGAGCATGTGGAGAGACGTTCGTTCATCCAGCACAAAGGGAACGGGTTGCAGGAGAAACCCTTACTCTGGTTTCTCAGTCTGTTTCCTAGTGCCGGTTTGAAGTGCCTGCCGTTTTCCCTGTAAAACCGAGTTGGAGCTTGTACCTCCCCATATATATGTATGGAGTGGAGTTGGCAACTGAAAAGAAACTTTGTGTTCCCTTCAAGCTAGGTGAAGGACGGCTTTCACACACACTTATCTCTCAGAACTGAGCATGTGGAGAGACGTTCGTTCATCCAGCACAAAGGGAACGGGTTGCAGGAGAAACCCTTACTCTGGTTTCTCAGTCTGTTTCCTAGTGCCGGTTTGAAGTGCCTGCCGTTTTCCCTGTAAAACCGAGTTGGAGCTTGTACCTCCCCATATATATGTATGGAGTGGAGTTGGCAACTGAAAAGAAACTTTGTGTTCCCTTCAAGCTAGGTGAAGGACGGCTTTCACACACACTTATCTCTCAGAACTGAGCATGTGGAGAGACGTTCGTTCAACCAGCACAAAGGGAACGGGTTGCAGGAGAAACCCTTACTCTGGTTTCTCAGTCTGTTTCCTAGTGCCGGTTTGAAGTGCCTGCCGTTTTCACTGTAAAACCGAGTTGGAGCTTGTACCTCCCCATATATATGTATGGAGTGGAGTTGGCAACTGAAAAGAAACTTTGTGTTCCCTTCAAGCTAGGTGAAGGACGGCTTTCACACACACTTTTCTCTCAGAACTGAGCATGTGGAGAGACGTTCGTTCATCCAGCACAAAGGGAACGGGTTGCAGGAGAAACCCTTACTCTGGTTTCTCAGTCTGTTTCCTAGTGCCGGTTTGAAGTGCCTGCCGTTTTCACTGTAAAACCGAGTTGGAGCTTGTACCTCCCCATATATATGTATGGAGTGGAGTTGGCAACTGAAAAGAAACTTTGTGTTCCCTTCAAGCTAGGTGAAGGACGGCTTTCACACACACTTATCTCTCAGAACTGAGCATGTGGAGAGACGTTCGTTCATCCAGCACAAAGGGAACGGGTTGCAGGGGAAACCCTTACTCTGGTTTCTCAGTCTGTTTCCTAGTGCCGGTTTGAAGTGCCTGCCGTTTTCACTGTAAAACCGAGTTGGAGCTTGTACCTCCCCATATATATGTATGGAGTGGAGTTGGCAACTGAAAAGAAACTTTGTGTTCCCTTCAAGCTAGGTGAAGGACGGCTTTCACACACACTTATCTCTCAGAACTGAGCATGTGGAGAGACGTTCGTTCATCCAGCACAAAGGGAACGGGTTGCAGGAGAAACCCTTACTCTGGTTTCTCAGTCGGTTTCCTAGTGCCGGTTTGAAGTGCCTGCCGTTTTCACTGTAAAACCGAGTTGGAGCTTGTACCTCCCCATATATATGTATGGAGTGGAGTTGGCAACTGAAAAGAAACTTTGTGTTCCCTTCAAGCTAGGTGAAGGACGGCTTTCACACACACTTATCTCTCAGAACTGAGCATGTGGAGAGACGTTCGTTCATGCAGCACAAAGGGAACGGGTTGCAGGGGAAACCCTTACTCTGGTTTCTCAGTCTGTTTCCTAGTGCCGGTTTGAAGTGCCTGCCGTTTTCACTGTAAAACCGAGTTGGAGCTTGTACCTCCCCATATATATGTATGGAGTGGAGTTGGCAACTGAAAAGAAACTTTGTGTTCCCTTCAAGCTAGGTGAAGGACGGCTTTCACACACACTTATCTCTCAGAACTGAGCATGTGGAGAGACGTTCGTTCATCCAGCACAAAGGGAACGGGTTGCAGGAGAAACCCTTACTCTGGTTTCTCAGTCTGTTTTCTTGTGCCGGTTTGAAGTGCCTGCCGTTTTCACTGTAGAACCGAGTTGGAGCTTGTACCTCCCCATATATATGTATGGAGTGGAGTTGGCAACTGAAAAGAAACTTTGTGTTCCCTTCAAGCTAGGTGAAGGACGGCTTTCACACACACTTATCTCTCAGAACTGAGCAGGTGGAGAGACGTTCGTTCATCCAGCACAAAGGGAACGGGTTGCAGGAGAAACCCTTACTCTGGTTTCTCAGTCTGTTTTCTTGTGCCGGTTTGAAGTGCCTGCCGTTTTCACTGTAAAACCGAGTTGGAGCTTGTACCTCCCCATATATATGTATGGAGTGGAGTTGGCAACTGAAAAGAAACTTTGTGTTCCCTTCAAGCTAGGTGAAGGACGGCTTTCACACACACTTATCTCTCAGAACTGAGCATGTGGAGAGACGTTCGTTCATCCAGCACAAAGGGAACGGGTTGCAGGAGAAACCCTTACTCTGGTTTCTCAGTCTGTTTCCTAGTGCCGGTTTGAAGTGCCTGCCGTTTTCACTATAAAACCGAGTTGGAGCTTGTACCTCCCCATATATATGTATGGAGTGGAGTTGGCAACTGAAAAGAAACTTTGTGTTCCCTTCAAGCTAGGTGAAGGACGGCTTTCACACACACTTATCTCTCAGAACTGAGCATGTGGAGAGACGTTCGTTCATCCAGCACAAAGGGAACGGGTTGCAGGAGAAACCCTTACTCTGGTTTCTCAGTCTGTTTCCTAGTGCCGGTTTGAAGTGCCTGCCGTTTTCACTGTAAAACCGAGTTGGAGCTTGTACCTCCCCATATATATGTATGGAGTGGAGTTGGCAACTGAAAAGAAACTTTGTGTTCCCTTCAAGCTAGGTGAAGGACGGCTTTCACACACACTTATCTCTCAGAACTGAGCATGTGGAGAGACGTTCGTTCATCCAGCACAAAGGGAACGGGTTGCAGGAGAAACCCTTACTCTGGTTTCTCAGTCTGTTTCCTAGTGCCGGTTTGAAGTGCCTGCCGTTTTCACTGTAAAACCGAGTTGGAGCTTGTACCTCCCCATATATATGTATGGAGTGGAGTTGGCAACTGAAAAGAAACTTTGTGTTCCCTTCAAGCTAGGTGAAGGACGGCTTTCACACACACTTATCTCTCAGAACTGAGCATGTGGAGAGACGTTCGTTCATCCAGCACAAAGGGAACGGGTTGCAGGAGAAACCCTTACTCTGGTTTCTCAGTCTGTTTTCTTGTGCCGGTTTGAAGTGCCTGCCGTTTTCACTGTAGAACCGAGTTGGAGCTTGTACCTCCCCATATATATGTATGGAGTGGAGTTGGCAACTGAAAAGAAACTTTGTGTTCCCTTCAAGCTAGGTGAAGGACGGCTTTCACACACACTTATCTCTCAGAACTGAGCAGGTGGAGAGACGTTCGTTCATCCAGCACAAAGGGAACGGGTTGCAGGAGAAACCCTTACTCTGGTTTCTCAGTCTGTTTTCTTGTGCCGGTTTGAAGTGCCTGCCGTTTTCACTGTAAAACCGAGTTGGAGCTTGTACCTCCCCATATATATGTATGGAGTGGAGTTGGCAACTGAAAAGAAACTTTGTGTTCCCTTCAAGCTAGGTGAAGGACGGCTTTCACACACACTTATCTCTCAGAACTGAGCATGTGGAGAGACGTTCGTTCATCCAGCACAAAGGGAACGGGTTGCAGGAGAAACCCTTACTCTGGTTTCTCAGTCTGTTTCCTAGTGCCGGTTTGAAGTGCCTGCCGTTTTCACTATAAAACCGAGTTGGAGCTTGTACCTCCCCATATATATGTATGGAGTGGAGTTGGCAACTGAAAAGAAACTTTGTGTTCCCTTCAAGCTAGGTGAAGGACGGCTTTCACACACACTTATCTCTCAGAACTGAGCATGTGGAGAGACGTTCGTTCATCCAGCACAAAGGGAACGGGTTGCAGGAGAAACCCTTACTCTGGTTTCTCAGTCTGTTTCCTAGTGCCGGTTTGAAGTGCCTGCCGTTTTCACTGTAAAACCGAGTTGGAGCTTGTACCTCCCCATATATATGTATGGAGTGGAGTTGGCAACTGAAAAGAAACTTTGTGTTCCCTTCAAGCTAGGTGAAGGACGGCTTTCACACACACTTATCTCTCAGAACTGAGCATGTGGAGAGACGTTCGTTCATCCAGCACAAAGGGAACGGGTTGCAGGAGAAACCCTTACTCTGGTTTCTCAGTCTGTTTCCTAGTGCCGGTTTGAAGTGCCTGCCGTTTTCACTGTAAAACCGAGTTGGAGCTTGTACCTCCCCATATATATGTATGGAGTGGAGTTGGCAACTGAAAAGAAACTTTGTGTTCCCTTCAAGCTAGGTGAAGGACGGCTTTCACACACACTTATCTCTCAGAACTGAGCATGTGGAGAGACGTTCGTTCATCCAGCACAAAGGGAACGGGTTGCAGGAGAAACCCTTACTCTGGTTTCTCAGTCTGTTTTCTTGTGCCGGTTTGAAGTGCCTGCCGTTTTCCCTGTAAAACCGTGTTGGGGCTTGTACCTCCCCATATATATGTATGGAGTGGAGTTGGCAACTGAAAAGAAACTTTGTGTTCCCTTCAAGCTAGGTGAAGGACGGCTTTCACACACACTTATCTCTCAGAACTGAGCATGTGGAGAGACGTTCGTTCATCCAGCACAAAGGGAACGGGTTGCAGGAGAAACCCTTACTCTGGTTTCTCAGTCTGTTTCCTAGTGCCGGTTTGAAGTGCCTGCCGTTTTCACTGTAAAACCGAGTTGGAGCTTGTACCTCCCCATATATATGTATGGAGTGGAGTTGGCAACTGAAAAGAAACTTTGTGTTCCCTTCAAGCTAGGTGAAGGACGGCTTTCACACACACTTATCTCTCAGAACTGAGCATGTGGAGAGACGTTCGTTCATCCAGCACAAAGGGAACGGGTTGCAGGGGAAACCCTTACTCTGGTTTCTCAGTCTGTTTCCTAGTGCCGGTTTGAAGTGCCTGCCGTTTTCACTGTAAAACCGAGTTGGAGCTTGTACCTCCCCATATATATGTATGGAGTGGAGTTGGCAACTGAAAAGAAACTTTGTGTTCCCTTCAAGCTAGGTGAAGGACGGCTTTCACACACACTTATCTCTCAGAACTGAGCATGTGGAGAGACGTTCGTTCATCCAGCACAAAGGGAACGGGTTGCAGGAGAAACCCTTACTCTGGTTTCTCAGTCTGTTTTCTTGTGCCGGTTTGAAGTGCCTGCCGTTTTCACTGTAAAACCGAGTTGGAGCTTGTACCTCCCCATATATATGTATGGAGTGGATTTGGCAACTGAAAAGAAACTTTGTGTTCCCTTCAAGCTAGGTGAAGGACGGCTTTCACACACACTTATCTCTCAGAACTGAGCATGTGGAGAGACTTTCGTTCATGCAGCACAAAGGGAACGGGTTGCAGGAGAAACCCTTACTCTGGTTTCTCAGTCTGTTTCCTAGTGCCGGTTTGAAGTGCCTGCCGTTTTCACTGTAAAACCGAGTTGGAGCTTGTACCTCCCCATATATATGTATGGAGTGGAGTTGGCAACTGAAAAGAAACTTTGTGTTCCCTTCAAGCTAGGTGAAGGACGGCTTTCACACACACTTATCTCTCAGAACTGAGAATGTGGAGAGACGTTCGTTCATCCAGCACAAAGGGAACGGGTTGCAGGAGAAACCCTTACTCTGGTTTCTCAGTCTGTTTCCTAGTGCCGGTTTGAAGTGCCTGCCGTTTTCACTGTAAAACCGAGTTGGAGCTTGTACCTCCCCATATATATGTATGGAGTGGAGTTGGCAACTGAAAAGAAACTTTGTGTTCCCTTCAAGCTAGGTGAAGGACGGCTTTCACACACACTTATCTCTCAGAACTGAGCATGTGGAGAGACGTTCGTTCATCCAGCACAAAGGGAACGGGTTGCAGGAGAAACCCTTACTCTGGTTTCTCAGTCTGTTTCCTAGTGCCGGTTTGAAGTGCCTGCCGTTTTCACTGTAAAACCGAGTTGGAGCTTGTACCTCCCCATATATATGTATGGAGTGGAGTTGGCAACTGAAAAGAAACTTTGTGTTCCCTTCAAGCTAGGTGAAGGACGGCTTTCACACACACTTATCTCTCAGAACTGAGCATGTGGAGAGACGTTCGTTCATCCAGCACAAAGGGAACGGGTTGCAGGAGAAACCCTTACTCTGGTTTCTCAGTCTGTTTTCTTGTGCCGGTTTGAAGTGCCTGCCGTTTTCACTGTAAAACCGAGTTGGAGCTTGTACCTCCCCATATATATGTATGGAGTGGAGTTGGCAACTGAAAAGAAACTTTGTGTTCCCTTCAAGCTAGGTGAAGGACGGCTTTCACACACACTTATCTCTCAGAACTGAGCATGTGGAGAGACGTTCGTTCATCCAGCACAAAGGGAACGGGTTGCAGGAGAAACCCTTACTCTGGTTTCTCAGTCGGTTTCCTAGTGCCGGTTTGAAGTGCCTGCCGTTTTCACTGTAAAACCGAGTTGGAGCTTGTACCTCCCCATATATATGTATGGAGTGGAGTTGGCAACTGAAAAGAAACTTTGTGTTCCCTTCAAGCTAGGTGAAGGACGGCTTTCACACACACTTATCTCTCAGAACTGAGCATGTGGAGAGACGTTCGTTCATCCAGCACAAAGGGAACGGGTTGCAGGAGAAACCCTTACTCTGGTTTCTCAGTCTGTTTCCTAGTGCCGGTTTGAAGTGCCTGCCGTTTTCACTATAAAACCGAGTTGGAGCTTGTACCTCCCCATATATATGTATGGAGTGGAGTTGGCAACTGAAAAGAAACTTTGTGTTCCCTTCAAGCTAGGTGAAGGACGGCTTTCACACACACACATCTCTCAGAACTGAGCATGTGGAGAGACGTTCGTTCATCCAGCACAAAGGGAACGGGTTGCAGGAGAAACCCTTACTCTGGTTTCTCAGTCTGTTTCCTAGTGCCGGTTTGAAGTGCCTGCCGTTTTCACTGTAAAACCGAGTTGGAGCTTGTACCTCCCCATATATATGTATGGAGTGGAGTTGGCAACTGAAAAGAAACTTTGTGTTCCCTTCAAGCTAGGTGAAGGACGGCTTTCACACACACTTATCTCTCAGAACTGAGCATGTGGAGAGACGTTCGTTCATCCAGCACAAAGGGAACGGGTTGCAGGAGAAACCCTTACTCTGGTTTCTCAGTCTGTTTCCTAGTGCCGGTTTGAAGTGCCTGCCGTTTTCACTGTAAAACCGAGTTGGAGCTTGTACCTCCCCATATATATGTATGGAGTGGAGTTGGCAACTGAAAAGAAACTTTGTGTTCCCTTCAAGCTAGGTGAAGGACGGCTTTCACACACACTTATCTCTCAGAACTGAGCATGTGGAGAGACGTTCGTTCATCCAGCACAAAGGGAACGGGTTGCAGGAGAAACCCTTACTCTGGTTTCTCAGTCTGTTTTCTTGTGCCGGTTTGAAGTGCCTGCCGTTTTCACTGTAAAACCGAGTTGGAGCTTGTACCTCCCCATATATATGTATGGAGTGGAGTTGGCAACTGAAAAGAAACTTTGTGTTCCCTTCAAGCTAGGTGAAGGACGGCTTTCACACACACTTATCTCTCAGAACTGAGCATGTGGAGAGACGTTCGTTCATCCAGCACAAAGGGAACGGGTTGCAGGAGAAACCCTTACTCTGGTTTCTCAGTCTGTTTCCTAGTGCCGGTTTGAAGTGCCTGCCGTTTTCACTGTAAAACCGAGTTGGAGCTTGTACCTCCCCATATATATGTATGGAGTGGAGTTGGCAACTGAAAAGAAACTTTGTGTTCCCTTCAAGCTAGGTGAAGGACGGCTTTCACACACACTTATCTCTCAGAACTGAGCATGTGGAGAGACGTTCGTTCATCCAGCACAAAGGGAACGGGTTGCAGGGGAAACCCTTACTCTGGTTTCTCAGTCTGTTTCCTAGTGCCGGTTTGAAGTGCCTGCCGTTTTCACTGTAAAACCGAGTTGGAGCTTGTACCTCCCCATATATATGTATGGAGTGGAGTTGGCAACTGAAAAGAAACTTTGTGTTCCCTTCAAGCTAGGTGAAGGACGGCTTTCACACACACTTATCTCTCAGAACTGAGCATGTGGAGAGACGTTCGTTCATCCAGCACAAAGGGAACGGGTTGCAGGAGAAACCCTTACTCTGGTTTCTCAGTCTGTTTTCTTGTGCCGGTTTGAAGTGCCTGCCGTTTTCACTGTAAAACCGAGTTGGAGCTTGTACCTCCCCATATATATGTATGGAGTGGATTTGGCAACTGAAAAGAAACTTTGTGTTCCCTTCAAGCTAGGTGAAGGACGGCTTTCACACACACTTATCTCTCAGAACTGAGCATGTGGAGAGACTTTCGTTCATGCAGCACAAAGGGAACGGGTTGCAGGGGAAACCCTTACTCTGGTTTCTCGGTCTGTTTCCTAGTGCCGGTTTGAAGTGCCTGCCGTTTTCACTGTAAAACCGAGTTGGAGCTTGTACCTCCCCATATATATGTATGGAGTGGAGTTGGCAACTGAAAAGAAACTTTGTGTTCCCTTCAAGCTAGGTGAAGGACGGCTTTCACACACACTTATCTCTCAGAACTGAGCAAGTGGAGAGACGTTCGTTCATCCAGCACAAAGGGAAAGGGTTGCAGGGGAAACCCTTACTCTGGTTTCTCAGTCTGTTTCCTAGTGCCGGTTTGAAGTGCCTGCCGTTTTCACTGTAAAACCGAGTTGGAGCTTGTACCTCCCCATATATATGTATGGAGTGGAGTTGGCAACTGAAAAGAAACTTTGTGTTCCCTTCAAGCTAGGTGAAGGACGGCTTTCACACACACTTATCTCTCAGAACTGAGCATGTGGAGAGACGTTCGTTCATCCAGCACAAAGGGAACGGGTTGCAGGAGAAACCCTTACTCTGGTTTCTCAGTCTGTTTCCTAGTGCCGGTTTGAAGTGCCTGCCGTTTTCCCTGTAAAACCGAGTTGGAGCTTGTACCTCCCCATATATATGTATGGAGTGGAGTTGGCAACTGAAAAGAAACTTTGTGTTCCCTTCAAGCTAGGTGAAGGACGGCTTTCACACACACTTATCTCTCAGAACTGAGCATGTGGAGAGACGTTCGTTCATCCAGCACAAAGGGAACGGGTTGCAGGAGAAACCCTTACTCTGGTTTCTCAGTCTGTTTCCTAGTGCCGGTTTGAAGTGCCTGCCGTTTTCCCTGTAAAACCGAGTTGGAGCTTGTACCTCCCCATATATATGTATGGAGTGGAGTTGGCAACTGAAAAGAAACTTTGTGTTCCCTTCAAGCTAGGTGAAGGACGGCTTTCACACACACTTATCTCTCAGAACTGAGCATGTGGAGAGACGTTCGTTCATCCAGCACAAAGGGAACGGGTTGCAGGAGAAACCCTTACTCTGGTTTCTCAGTCTGTTTCCTAGTGCCGGTTTGAAGTGCCTGCCGTTTTCACTGTAAAACCGAGTTGGAGCTTGTACCTCCCCATATATATGTATGGAGTGGAGTTGGCAACTGAAAAGAAACTTTGTGTTCCCTTCAAGCTAGGTGAAGGACGGCTTTCACACACACTTATCTCTCAGAACTGAGCATGTGGAGAGACGTTCGTTCATCCAGCACAAAGGGAACGGGTTGCAGGAGAAACCCTTACTCTGGTTTCTCAGTCTGTTTTCTTGTGCCGGTTTGAAGTGCCTGCCGTTTTCACTGTAAAACCGAGTTGGAGCTTGTACCTCCCCATATATATGTATGGAGTGGAGTTGGCAACTGAAAAGAAACTTTGTGTTCCCTTCAAGCTAGGTGAAGGACGGCTTTCACACACACTTATCTCTCAGAACTGAGCATGTGGAGAGACGTTCGTTCATCCAGCACAAAGGGAACGGGTTGCAGGAGAAACCCTTACTCTGGTTTCTCAGTCGGTTTCCTAGTGCCGGTTTGAAGTGCCTGCCGTTTTCACTGTAAAACCGAGTTGGAGCTTGTACCTCCCCATATATATGTATGGAGTGGAGTTGGCAACTGAAAAGAAACTTTGTGTTCCCTTCAAGCTAGGTGAAGGACGGCTTTCACACACACTTATCTCTCAGAACTGAGCATGTGGAGAGACGTTCGTTCATGCAGCACAAAGGGAACAGGTTGCAGGGGAAACCCTTACTCTGGATTCTCAGTCTGTTTCCTAGTGCCGGTTTGAAGTGCCTGCCGTTTTCACTGTAAAACCGAGTTGGAGCTTGTACCTCCCCATATATATGTATGGAGTGGAGTTGGCAACTGAAAAGAAACTTTGTGTTCCCTTCAAGCTAGGTGAAGGACGGCTTTCACACACACTTATCTCTCAGAACTGAGCATGTGGAGAGACGTTCGTTCATCCAGCACAAAGGGAAAGGGTTGCAGGGGAAACCCTTACTCTGGTTTCTCAGTCTGTTTCCTAGTGCCGGTTTGAAGTGCCTGCCGTTTTCACTGTAAAACCGAGTTGGAGCTTGTACCTCCCCATATATATGTATGGAGTGGAGTTGGCAACTGAAAAGAAACTTTGTGTTCCCTTCAAGCTAGGTGAAGGACGGCTTTCACACACACTTATCTCTCAGAACTGAGCATGTGGAGAGACGTTCGTTCATCCAGCACAAAGGGAACGGGTTGCAGGAGAAACCCTTACTCTGGTTTCTCAGTCTGTTTCCTAGTGCCCCTTGAAGTGCCTGCCGTTTTCACTGTAAAACCGAGTTGGAGCTTGTACCTCCCCATATATATGTATGGAGTGGAGTTGGCAACTGAAAAGAAACTTTGTGTTCCCTTCAAGCTAGGTGAAGGACGGCTTTCACACACACTTATCTCTCAGAACTGAGCATGTGGAGAGACGTTCGTTCATCCAGCACAAAGGGAACGGGTTGCAGGAGAAACCCTTACTCTGGTTTCTCAGTCTGTTTTCTTGTGCCGGTTTGAAGTGCCTGCCGTTTTCACTGTAAAACCAAGTTGGAGCTTGTACCTCCCCATATATATGTATGGAGTGGAGTTGGCAACTGAAAAGAAACTTTGTGTTCCCTTCAAGCTAGGTGAAGGACGGCTTTCACACACACTTATCTCTCAGAACTGAGCATGTGGAGAGACGTTCGTTCATCCAGCACAAAGGGAACGGGTTGCAGGAGAAACCCTTACTCTGGTTTCTCAGTCTGTTTCCTAGTGCCGGTTTGAAGTGCCTGCCGTTTTCACTGTAAAACCGAGTTGGAGCTTGTACCTCCCCATATATATGTATGGAGTGGAGTTGGCAACTGAAAAGAAACTTTGTGTTCCCTTCAAGCTAGGTGAAGGACGGCTTTCACACACACTTATCTCTCAGAACTGAGCATGTGGAGAGACGTTCGTTCATCCAGCACAAAGGGAACGGGTTGCAGGGGAAACCCTTACTCTGGTTTCTCAGTCTGTTTCCTAGTGCCGGTTTGAAGTGCCTGCCGTTTTCACTGTAAAACCGAGTTGGAGCTTGTACCTCCCCATATATATGTATGGAGTGGAGTTGGCAACTGAAAAGAAACTTTGTGTTCCCTTCAAGCTAGGTGAAGGACGGCTTTCACACACACTTATCTCTCAGAACTGAGCATGTGGAGAGACGTTCGTTCATCCAGCACAAAGGGAACGGGTTGCAGGAGAAACCCTTACTCTGGTTTCTCAGTCTGTTTTCTTGTGCCGGTTTGAAGTGCCTGCCGTTTTCACTGTAAAACCGAGTTGGAGCTTGTACCTCCCCATATATATGTATGGAGTGGATTTGGCAACTGAAAAGAAACTTTGTGTTCCCTTCAAGCTAGGTGAAGGACGGCTTTCACACACACTTATCTCTCAGAACTGAGCATGTGGAGAGACTTTCGTTCATGCAGCACAAAGGGAACGGGTTGCAGGGGAAACCCTTACTCTGGTTTCTCAGTCTGTTTCCTAGTGCCGGTTTGAAGTGCCTGCCGTTTTCACTGTAAAACCGAGTTGGAGCTTGTACCTCCCCATATATATGTATGGAGTGGAGTTGGCAACTGAAAAGAAACTTTGTGTTCCCTTCAAGCTAGGTGAAGGACGGCTTTCACACACACTTATCTCTCAGAACTGAGCAAGTGGAGAGACGTTCGTTCATCCAGCACAAAGGGAAAGGGTTGCAGGGGAAACCCTTACTCTGGTTTCTCAGTCTGTTTCCTAGTGCCGGTTTGAAGTGCCTGCCGTTTTCACTGTAAAACCGAGTTGGAGCTTGTACCTCCCCATATATATGTATGGAGTGGAGTTGGCAACTGAAAATAAACTTTGTGTTCCCTTCAAGCTAGGTGAAGGACGGCTTTCACACACACTTATCTCTCAGAACTGAGCATGTGGAGAGACGTTCGTTCATCCAGCACAAAGGGAACGGGTTGCAGGAGAAACCCTTACTCTGGTTTCTCAGTCTGTTTCCTAGTGCCGGTTTGAAGTGCCTGCCGTTTTCCCTGTAAAACCGAGTTGGAGCTTGTACCTCCCCATATATATGTATGGAGTGGAGTTGGCAACTGAAAAGAAACTTTGTGTTCCCTTCAAGCTAGGTGAAGGACGGCTTTCACACACACTTATCTCTCAGAACTGAGCATGTGGAGAGACGTTCGTTCATCCAGCACAAAGGGAACGGGTTGCAGGAGAAACCCTTACTCTGGTTTCTCAGTCTGTTTCCTAGTGCCGGTTTGAAGTGCCTGCCGTTTTCCCTGTAAAACCGAGTTGGAGCTTGTACCTCCCCATATATATGTATGGAGTGGAGTTGGCAACTGAAAAGAAACTTTGTGTTCCCTTCAAGCTAGGTGAAGGACGGCTTTCACACACACTTATCTCTCAGAACTGAGCATGTGGAGAGACGTTCGTTCAACCAGCACAAAGGGAACGGGTTGCAGGAGAAACCCTTACTCTGGTTTCTCAGTCTGTTTCCTAGTGCCGGTTTGAAGTGCCTGCCGTTTTCACTGTAAAACCGAGTTGGAGCTTGTACCTCCCCATATATATGTATGGAGTGGAGTTGGCAACTGAAAAGAAACTTTGTGTTCCCTTCAAGCTAGGTGAAGGACGGCTTTCACACACACTTTTCTCTCAGAACTGAGCATGTGGAGAGACGTTCGTTCATCCAGCACAAAGGGAACGGGTTGCAGGAGAAACCCTTACTCTGGTTTCTCAGTCTGTTTCCTAGTGCCGGTTTGAAGTGCCTGCCGTTTTCACTGTAAAACCGAGTTGGAGCTTGTACCTCCCCATATATATGTATGGAGTGGAGTTGGCAACTGAAAAGAAACTTTGTGTTCCCTTCAAGCTAGGTGAAGGACGGCTTTCACACACACTTATCTCTCAGAACTGAGCATGTGGAGAGACGTTCGTTCATCCAGCACAAAGGGAACGGGTTGCAGGGGAAACCCTTACTCTGGTTTCTCAGTCTGTTTCCTAGTGCCGGTTTGAAGTGCCTGCCGTTTTCACTGTAAAACCGAGTTGGAGCTTGTACCTCCCCATATATATGTATGGAGTGGAGTTGGCAACTGAAAAGAAACTTTGTGTTCCCTTCAAGCTAGGTGAAGGACGGCTTTCACACACACTTATCTCTCAGAACTGAGCATGTGGAGAGACGTTCGTTCATCCAGCACAAAGGGAACGGGTTGCAGGAGAAACCCTTACTCTGGTTTCTCAGTCTGTTTTCTTGTGCCGGTTTGAAGTGCCTGCCGTTTTCACTGTAAAACCGAGTTGGAGCTTGTACCTCCCCATATATATGTATGGAGTGGAGTTGGCAACTGAAAAGAAACTTTGTGTTCCCTTCAAGCTAGGTGAAGGACGGCTTTCACACACACTTATCTCTCAGAACTGAGCATGTGGAGAGACGTTCGTTCATCCAGCACAAAGGGAACGGGTTGCAGGAGAAACCCTTACTCTGGTTTCTCAGTCGGTTTCCTAGTGCCGGTTTGAAGTGCCTGCCGTTTTCACTGTAAAACCGAGTTGGAGCTTGTACCTCCCCATATATATGTATGGAGTGGAGTTGGCAACTGAAAAGAAACTTTGTGTTCCCTTCAAGCTAGGTGAAGGACGGCTTTCACACACACTTATCTCTCAGAACTGAGCATGTGGAGAGACGTTCGTTCATGCAGCACAAAGGGAACGGGTTGCAGGGGAAACCCTTACTCTGGTTTCTCAGTCTGTTTCCTAGTGCCGGTTTGAAGTGCCTGCCGTTTTCACTGTAAAACCGAGTTGGAGCTTGTACCTCCCCATATATATGTATGGAGTGGAGTTGGCAACTGAAAAGAAACTTTGTGTTCCCTTCAAGCTAGGTGAAGGACGGCTTTCACACACACTTATCTCTCAGAACTGAGCATGTGGAGAGACGTTCGTTCATCCAGCACAAAGGGAACGGGTTGCAGGAGAAACCCTTACTCTGGTTTCTCAGTCTGTTTTCTTGTGCCGGTTTGAAGTGCCTGCCGTTTTCACTGTAGAACCGAGTTGGAGCTTGTACCTCCCCATATATATGTATGGAGTGGAGTTGGCAACTGAAAAGAAACTTTGTGTTCCCTTCAAGCTAGGTGAAGGACGGCTTTCACACACACTTATCTCTCAGAACTGAGCAGGTGGAGAGACGTTCGTTCATCCAGCACAAAGGGAACGGGTTGCAGGAGAAACCCTTACTCTGGTTTCTCAGTCTGTTTTCTTGTGCCGGTTTGAAGTGCCTGCCGTTTTCACTGTAAAACCGAGTTGGAGCTTGTACCTCCCCATATATATGTATGGAGTGGAGTTGGCAACTGAAAAGAAACTTTGTGTTCCCTTCAAGCTAGGTGAAGGACGGCTTTCACACACACTTATCTCTCAGAACTGAGCATGTGGAGAGACGTTCGTTCATCCAGCACAAAGGGAACGGGTTGCAGGAGAAACCCTTACTCTGGTTTCTCAGTCTGTTTCCTAGTGCCGGTTTGAAGTGCCTGCCGTTTTCACTATAAAACCGAGTTGGAGCTTGTACCTCCCCATATATATGTATGGAGTGGAGTTGGCAACTGAAAAGAAACTTTGTGTTCCCTTCAAGCTAGGTGAAGGACGGCTTTCACACACACTTATCTCTCAGAACTGAGCATGTGGAGAGACGTTCGTTCATCCAGCACAAAGGGAACGGGTTGCAGGAGAAACCCTTACTCTGGTTTCTCAGTCTGTTTCCTAGTGCCGGTTTGAAGTGCCTGCCGTTTTCACTGTAAAACCGAGTTGGAGCTTGTACCTCCCCATATATATGTATGGAGTGGAGTTGGCAACTGAAAAGAAACTTTGTGTTCCCTTCAAGCTAGGTGAAGGACGGCTTTCACACACACTTATCTCTCAGAACTGAGCATGTGGAGAGACGTTCGTTCATCCAGCACAAAGGGAACGGGTTGCAGGAGAAACCCTTACTCTGGTTTCTCAGTCTGTTTCCTAGTGCCGGTTTGAAGTGCCTGCCGTTTTCACTGTAAAACCGAGTTGGAGCTTGTACCTCCCCATATATATGTATGGAGTGGAGTTGGCAACTGAAAAGAAACTTTGTGTTCCCTTCAAGCTAGGTGAAGGACGGCTTTCACACACACTTATCTCTCAGAACTGAGCATGTGGAGAGACGTTCGTTCATCCAGCACAAAGGGAACGGGTTGCAGGAGAAACCCTTACTCTGGTTTCTCAGTCTGTTTTCTTGTGCCGGTTTGAAGTGCCTGCCGTTTTCACTGTAAAACCGTGTTGGGGCTTGTACCTCCCCATATATATGTATGGAGTGGAGTTGGCAACTGAAAAGAAACTTTGTGTTCCCTTCAAGCTAGGTGAAGGACGGCTTTCACACACACTTATCTCTCAGAACTGAGCATGTGGAGAGACGTTCGTTCATCCAGCACAAAGGGAACGGGTTGCAGGAGAAACCCTTACTCTGGTTTCTCAGTCTGTTTCCTAGTGCCGGTTTGAAGTGCCTGCCGTTTTCACTGTAAAACCGAGTTGGAGCTTGTACCTCCCCATATATATGTATGGAGTGGAGTTGGCAACTGAAAAGAAACTTTGTGTTCCCTTCAAGCTAGGTGAAGGACGGCTTTCACACACACTTATCTCTCAGAACTGAGCATGTGGAGAGACGTTCGTTCATCCAGCACAAAGGGAACGGGTTGCAGGGGAAACCCTTACTCTGGTTTCTCAGTCTGTTTCCTAGTGCCGGTTTGAAGTGCCTGCCGTTTTCACTGTAAAACCGAGTTGGAGCTTGTACCTCCCCATATATATGTATGGAGTGGAGTTGGCAACTGAAAAGAAACTTTGTGTTCCCTTCAAGCTAGGTGAAGGACGGCTTTCACACACACTTATCTCTCAGAACTGAGCATGTGGAGAGACGTTCGTTCATCCAGCACAAAGGGAACGGGTTGCAGGAGAAACCCTTACTCTGGTTTCTCAGTCTGTTTTCTTGTGCCGGTTTGAAGTGCCTGCCGTTTTCACTGTAAAACCGAGTTGGAGCTTGTACCTCCCCATATATATGTATGGAGTGGATTTGGCAACTGAAAAGAAACTTTGTGTTCCCTTCAAGCTAGGTGAAGGACGGCTTTCACACACACTTATCTCTCAGAACTGAGCATGTGGAGAGACTTTCGTTCATGCAGCACAAAGGGAACGGGTTGCAGGAGAAACCCTTACTCTGGTTTCTCAGTCTGTTTCCTAGTGCCGGTTTGAAGTGCCTGCCGTTTTCACTGTAAAACCGAGTTGGAGCTTGTACCTCCCCATATATATGTATGGAGTGGAGTTGGCAACTGAAAAGAAACTTTGTGTTCCCTTCAAGCTAGGTGAAGGACGGCTTTCACACACACTTATCTCTCAGAACTGAGCAAGTGGAGAGACGTTCGTTCATCCAGCACAAAGGGAAAGGGTTGCAGGGGAAACCCTTACTCTGGTTTCTCAGTCTGTTTCCTAGTGCCGGTTTGAAGTGCCTGCCGTTTTCACTGTAAAACCGAGTTGGAGCTTGTACCTCCCCATATATATGTATGGAGTGGAGTTGGCAACTGAAAATAAACTTTGTGTTCCCTTCAAGCTAGGTGAAGGACGGCTTTCACACACACTTATCTCTCAGAACTGAGCATGTGGAGAGACGTTCGTTCATCCAGCACAAAGGGAACGGGTTGCAGGAGAAACCCTTACTCTGGTTTCTCAGTCTGTTTCCTAGTGCCGGTTTGAAGTGCCTGCCGTTTTCCCTGTAAAACCGAGTTGGAGCTTGTACCTCCCCATATATATGTATGGAGTGGAGTTGGCAACTGAAAAGAAACTTTGTGTTCCCTTCAAGCTAGGTGAAGGACGGCTTTCACACACACTTATCTCTCAGAACTGAGCATGTGGAGAGACGTTCGTTCATCCAGCACAAAGGGAACGGGTTGCAGGAGAAACCCTTACTCTGGTTTCTCAGTCTGTTTCCTAGTGCCGGTTTGAAGTGCCTGCCGTTTTCCCTGTAAAACCGAGTTGGAGCTTGTACCTCCCCATATATATGTATGGAGTGGAGTTGGCAACTGAAAAGAAACTTTGTGTTCCCTTCAAGCTAGGTGAAGGACGGCTTTCACACACACTTATCTCTCAGAACTGAGCATGTGGAGAGACGTTCGTTCATCCAGCACAAAGGGAACGGGTTGCAGGAGAAACCCTTACTCTGGTTTCTCAGTCTGTTTCCTAGTGCCGGTTTGAAGTGCCTGCCGTTTTCACTGTAAAACCGAGTTGGAGCTTGTACCTCCCCATATATATGTATGGAGTGGAGTTGGCAACTGAAAAGAAACTTTGTGTTCCCTTCAAGCTAGGTGAAGGACGGCTTTCACACACACTTATCTCTCAGAACTGAGCATGTGGAGAGACGTTCGTTCATCCAGCACAAAGGGAACGGGTTGCAGGAGAAACCCTTACTCTGGTTTCTCAGTCTGTTTCCTAGTGCCGGTTTGAAGTGCCTGCCGTTTTCACTGTAAAACCGAGTTGGAGCTTGTACCTCCCCATATATATGTATGGAGTGGAGTTGGCAACTGAAAAGAAACTTTGTGTTCCCTTCAAGCTAGGTCAAGGACGGCTTTCACACACACTTATCTCTCAGAACTGAGCATGTGGAGAGACGTTCGTTCATCCAGCACAAAGGGAACGGGTTGCAGGGGAAACCCTTACTCTGGTTTCTCAGTCTGTTTCCTAGTGCCGGTTTGAAGTGCCTGCCGTTTTCACTGTAAAACCGAGTTGGAGCTTGTACCTCCCCATATATATGTATGGAGTGGAGTTGGCAACTGAAAAGAAACTTTGTGTTCCCTTCAAGCTAGGTGAAGGACGGCTTTCACACACACTTATCTCTCAGAACTGAGCATGTGGAGAGACGTTCGTTCATCCAGCACAAAGGGAACGGGTTGCAGGAGAAACCCTTACTCTGGTTTCTCAGTCTGTTTTCTTGTGCCGGTTTGAAGTGCCTGCCGTTTTCACTGTAAAACCGAGTTGGAGCTTGTACCTCCCCATATATATGTATGGAGTGGAGTTGGCAACTGAAAAGAAACTTTGTGTTCCCTTCAAGCTAGGTGAAGGACGGCTTTCACACACACTTATCTCTCAGAACTGAGCATGTGGAGAGACGTTCGTTCATCCAGCACAAAGGGAACGGGTTGCAGGAGAAACCCTTACTCTGGTTTCTCAGTCGGTTTCCTAGTGCCGGTTTGAAGTGCCTGCCGTTTTCACTGTAAAACCGAGTTGGAGCTTGTACCTCCCCATATATATGTATGGAGTGGAGTTGGCAACTGAAAAGAAACTTTGTGTTCCCTTCAAGCTAGGTGAAGGACGGCTTTCACACACACTTATCTCTCAGAACTGAGCATGTGGAGAGACGTTCGTTCATGCAGCACAAAGGGAACGGGTTGCAGGGGAAACCCTTACTCTGGTTTCTCAGTCTGTTTCCTAGTGCCGGTTTGAAGTGCCTGCCGTTTTCACTGTAAAACCGAGTTGGAGCTTGTACCTCCCCATATATATGTATGGAGTGGAGTTGGCAACTGAAAAGAAACTTTGTGTTCCCTTCAAGCTAGGTGAAGGACGGCTTTCACACACACTTATCTCTCAGAACTGAGCATGTGGAGAGACGTTCGTTCATCCAGCACAAAGGGAACGGGTTGCAGGAGAAACCCTTACTCTGGTTTCTCAGTCTGTTTTCTTGTGCCGGTTTGAAGTGCCTGCCGTTTTCACTGTAGAACCGAGTTGGAGCTTGTACCTCCCCATATATATGTATGGAGTGGAGTTGGCAACTGAAAAGAAACTTTGTGTTCCCTTCAAGCTAGGTGAAGGACGGCTTTCACACACACTTATCTCTCAGAACTGAGCATGTGGAGAGACGTTCGTTCACCCAGCACAAAGGGAACGGGTTGCAGGAGAAACCCTTACTCTGGATTCTCAGTCAGTTAAATAGTGCCGGTTTGAAGTGCCTGCCGTTTTCACTGTAAAACCGAGTTGGAGCTTGTACCTCCCCATATATATGTATGGAGTGGAGTTGGCAACTGAAAAGAAACTTTGTGTTCCCTTCAAGCTAGGTGAAGGACGGCTTTCACACACACTTATCTCTCAGAACTGAGCATGTGGAGAGACGTTCGTTCATGCAGCACAAAGGGAACGGGTTGCAGGGGAAACCCTTACTCTGGTTTCTCAGTCTGTTTCCTAGTGCCGGTTTGAAGTGCCTGCCGTTTTCACTGTAAAACCGAGTTGGAGCTTGTACCTCCCCATATATATGTATGGAGTGGAGTTGGCAACTGAAAAGAAACTTTGTGTTCCCTTCAAGCTAGGTGAAGGACGGCTTTCACACACACTTATCTCTCAGAACTGAGCATGTGGAGAGACGTTCGTTCATCCAGCACAAAGGGAACGGGTTGCAGGAGAAACCCTTACTCTGGTTTCTCAGTCTGTTTTCTTGTGCCGGTTTGAAGTGCCTGCCGTTTTCACTGTAGAACCGAGTTGGAGCTTGTACCTCCCCATATATATGTATGGAGTGGAGTTGGCAACTGAAAAGAAACTTTGTGTTCCCTTCAAGCTAGGTGAAGGACGGCTTTCACACACACTTATCTCTCAGAACTGAGCATGTGGAGAGACGTTCGTTCACCCAGCACAAAGGGAACGGGTTGCAGGAGAAACTCTTACTCTGGATTCTCAGTCAGTTAAATAGTGCCGGTTTGAAGTGCCTGCCGTTTTCACTGTAAAACCGAGTTGGAGCTTGTACCTCCCCATATATATGTATGGAGTGGAGTTGGCAACTGAAAAGAAACTTTGTGTTCCCTTCAAGCAAGGTGAAGGACGGCTTTCACACACACTTATCTCTCAGAACTGAGCATGTGGAGAGACGTTCGTTCATCCAGCACAAAGGGAACGGGTTGCAGGAGAAACCCTTACTCTGGTTTCTCAGTCTGTTTCCTAGTGCCAGTTTGAAGTGCCTGCCGTTTTCACTGTAAAACCGAGTTGGAGCTTGTACCTCCCCATATATATGTATGGGGTGGAGTTGGCAACTGAAAAGAAACTTTGTGTTCCCTTCAAGCTAGGTGAAGGACGGCTTTCACACACACTTATCTCTCAGAACTGAGCATGTGGAGAGACGTTCGTTCATCCAGCACAAAGGGAACGGGTTGCAGGAGAAACCCTTACTCTGGTTTCTCAGTCTGTTTCCTAGTGCCGGTTTGAAGTGCCTGCCGTTTTCACTGTAAAACCGAGTTGGAGCTTGTACCTCCCCATATATATGTATGGAGTGGAGTTGGCAACTGAAAAGAAACTTTGTGTTCCCTTCAAGCTAGGTGAAGGACGGCTTTCACACACACTTATCTCTCAGAACTGAGCATGTGGAGAGACGTTCGTTCATCCAGCACAAAGGGAACGGGTTGCAGGAGAAACCCTTACTCTGGTTTCTCAGTCTGTTTCCTAGTGCCGGTTTGAAGTGCCTGCCGTTTTCACTGTAAAACCGAGTTGGAGCTTGTACCTCCCCATATATATGTATGGAGTGGAGTTGGCAACTGAAAAGAAACTTTGTGTTCCCTTCAAGCTAGGTGAAGGACGGCTTTCACACACACTTATCTCTCAGAACTGAGCATGTGGAGAGACGTTCGTTCATCCAGCACAAAGGGAACGGGTTGCAGGAGAAACCCTTACTCTGGTTTCTCAGTCTGTTTCCTAGTGCCGGTTTGAAGTGCCTGCCGTTTTCACTGTAAAACCGAGTTGGAGCTTGTACCTCCCCATATATATGTATGGAGTGGAGTTGGCAACTGAAAAGAAACTTTGTGTTCCCTTCAAGCTAGGTGAAGGACGGCTTTCACACACACTTTTCTCTCAGAACTGAGCATGTGGAGAGACGTTCGTTCATCCAGCACAAAGGGAACGGGTTGCAGGAGAAACCCTTACTCTGGTTTCTCAGTCTGTTTCCTAGTGCCGGTTTGAAGTGCCTGCCGTTTTCACTGTAAAACCGAGTTGGAGCTTGTACCTCCCCATATATATGTATGGAGTGGAGTTGGCAACTGAAAAGAAACTTTGTGTTCCCTTCAAGCTAGGTGAAGGACGGCTTTCACACACACTTATCTCTCAGAACTGAGCATGTGGAGAGACGTTCGTTCATCCAGCACAAAGGGAACGGGTTGCAGGAGAAACCCTTACTCTGGTTTCTCAGTCTGTTTCCTAGTGCCGGTTTGAAGTGCCTGCCGTTTTCACTGTAAAACCGAGTTGGAGCTTGTACCTCCCCATATATATGTATGGAGTGGAGTTGGCAACTGAAAAGAAACTTTGTGTTCCCTTCAAGCTAGGTGAAGGACGGCTTTCACACACACTTATCTCTCAGAACTGAGCATGTGGAGAGACGTTCGTTCATCCAGCACAAAGGGAACGGGTTGCAGGGGAAACCCTTACTCTGGTTTCTCAGTCTGTTTCCTAGTGCCGGTTTGAAGTGCCTGCCGTTTTCACTGTAAAACCGAGTTGGAGCTTGTACCTCCCCATATATATGTATGGAGTGGAGTTGGCAACTGAAAAGAAACTTTGTGTTCCCTTCAAGCTAGGTGAAGGACGGCTTTCACACACACTTATCTCTCAGAACTGAGCATGTGGAGAGACGTTCGTTCATCCAGCACAAAGGGAACGGGTTGCAGGAGAAACCCTTACTCTGGTTTCTCAGTCTGTTTTCTTGTGCCGGTTTGAAGTGCCTGCCGTTTTCACTGTAAAACCGAGTTGGAGCTTGTACCTCCCCATATATATGTATGGAGTGGATTTGGCAACTGAAAAGAAACTTTGTGTTCCCTTCAAGCTAGGTGAAGGACGGCTTTCACACACACTTATCTCTCAGAACTGAGCATGTGGAGAGACTTTCGTTCATGCAGCACAAAGGGAACGGGTTGCAGGGGAAACCCTTACTCTGGTTTCTCAGTCTGTTTCCTAGTGCCGGTTTGAAGTGCCTGCCGTTTTCACTGTAAAACCGAGTTGGAGCTTGTACCTCCCCATATATATGTATGGAGTGGAGTTGGCAACTGAAAAGAAACTTTGTGTTCCCTTCAAGCTAGGTGAAGGACGGCTTTCACACACACTTATCTCTCAGAACTGAGCAAGTGGAGAGACGTTCGTTCATCCAGCACAAAGGGAAAGGGTTGCAGGGGAAACCCTTACTCTGGTTTCTCAGTCTGTTTCCTAGTGCCGGTTTGAAGTGCCTGCCGTTTTCACTGTAAAACCGAGTTGGAGCTTGTACCTCCCCATATATATGTATGGAGTGGAGTTGGCAACTGAAAAGAAACTTTGTGTTCCCTTCAAGCTAGGTGAAGGACGGCTTTCACACACACTTATCTCTCAGAACTGAGCATGTGGAGAGACGTTCGTTCATCCAGCACAAAGGGAACGGGTTGCAGGAGAAACCCTTACTCTGGTTTCTCAGTCTGTTTCCTAGTGCCGGTTTGAAGTGCCTGCCGTTTTCACTGTAAAACCGAGTTGGAGCTTGTACCTCCCCATATATATGTATGGAGTGGAGTTGGCAACTGAAAAGAAACTTTGTGTTCCCTTCAAGCTAGGTGAAGGACGGCTTTCACACACACTTATCTCTCAGAACTGAGCATGTGGAGAGACGTTCGTTCATCCAGCACAAAGGGAACGGGTTGCAGGAGAAACCCTTACTCTGGTTTCTCAGTCTGTTTCCTAGTGCCGGTTTGAAGTGCCTGCCGTTTTCACTGTAAAACCGAGTTGGAGCTTGTACCTCCCCATATATATGTATGGAGTGGAGTTGGCAACTGAAAAGAAACTTTGTGTTCCCTTCAAGCTAGGTGAAGGACGGCTTTCACACACACTTATCTCTCAGAACTGAGCATGTGGAGAGACGTTCGTTCATCCAGCACAAAGGGAACGGGTTGCAGGGGAAACCCTTACTCTGGTTTCTCAGTCTGTTTCCTAGTGCCGGTTTGAAGTGCCTGCCGTTTTCACTGTAAAACCGAGTTGGAGCTTGTACCTCCCCATATATATGTATGGAGTGGAGTTGGCAACTGAAAAGAAACTTTGTGTTCCCTTCAAGCTAGGTGAAGGACGGCTTTCACACACACTTATCTCTCAGAACTGAGCATGTGGAGAGACGTTCGTTCATCCAGCACAAAGGGAACGGGTTGCAGGAGAAACCCTTACTCTGGTTTCTCAGTCTGTTTTCTTGTGCCGGTTTGAAGTGCCTGCCGTTTTCACTGTAAAACCGAGTTGGAGCTTGTACCTCCCCATATATATGTATGGAGTGGAGTTGGCAACTGAAAAGAAACTTTGTGTTCCCTTCAAGCTAGGTGAAGGACGGCTTTCACACACACTTATCTCTCAGAACTGAGCATGTGGAGAGACGTTCGTTCATGCAGCACAAAGGGAACGGGTTGCAGGGGAAACCCTTACTCTGGTTTCTCAGTCTGTTTCCTAGTGCCGGTTTGAAGTGCCTGCCGTTTTCACTGTAAAACCGAGTTGGAGCTTGTACCTCCCCATATATATGTATGGAGTGGATTTGGCAACTGAAAAGAAACTTTGTGTTCCCTTCAAGCTAGGTGAAGGACGGCTTTCACACACACTTATCTCTCAGAACTGAGCATGTGGAGAGACGTTCGTTCATCCAGCACAAAGGGAACGGGTTGCAGGAGAAACCCTTACTCTGGTTTCTCAGTCTGTTTTCTTGTGCCGGTTTGAAGTGCCTGCCGTTTTCACTGTAAAACCGAGTTGGAGCTTGTACCTCCCCATATATATGTATGGAGTGGAGTTGGCAACTGAAAAGAAACTTTGTGTTCCCTTCAAGCTAGGTGAAGGACGGCTTTCACACACACTTATCTCTCAGAACTGAGCATGTGGAGAGACGTTCGTTCATCCAGCACAAAGGGAACGGGTTGCAGGAGAAACCCTTACTCTGGTTTCTCAGTCTGTTTCCTAGTGCCGGTTTGAAGTGCCTGCCGTTTTCACTGTAAAACCGAGTTGGAGCTTGTACCTCCCCATATATATGTATGGAGTGGAGTTGGCAACTGAAAAGAAACTTTGTGTTCCCTTCAAGCTAGGTGAAGGACGGCTTTCACACACACTTATCTCTCAGAACTGAGCATGTGGAGAGACGTTCGTTCATCCAGCACAAAGGGAACGGGTTGCAGGAGAAACCCTTACTCTGGTTTCTCAGTCTGTTTCCTAGTGCCGGTTTGAAGTGCCTGCCGTTTTCACTGTAAAACCGAGTTGGAGCTTGTACCTCCCCATATATATGTATGGAGTGGAGTTGGCAACTGAAAAGAAACTTTGTGTTCCCTTCAAGCTAGGTCAAGGACGGCTTTCACACACACTTATCTCTCAGAACTGAGCATGTGGAGAGACGTTCGTTCATCCAGCACAAAGGGAACGGGTTGCAGGGGAAACCCTTACTCTGGTTTCTCAGTCTGTTTCCTAGTGCCGGTTTGAAGTGCCTGCCGTTTTCACTGTAAAACCGAGTTGGAGCTTGTACCTCCCCATATATATGTATGGAGTGGAGTTGGCAACTGAAAAGAAACTTTGTGTTCCCTTCAAGCTAGGTGAAGGACGGCTTTCACACACACTTATCTCTCAGAACTGAGCATGTGGAGAGACGTTCGTTCATCCAGCACAAAGGGAACGGGTTGCAGGAGAAACCCTTACTCTGGTTTCTCAGTCTGTTTTCTTGTGCCGGTTTGAAGTGCCTGCCGTTTTCACTGTAAAACCGAGTTGGAGCTTGTACCTCCCCATATATATGTATGGAGTGGAGTTGGCAACTGAAAAGAAACTTTGTGTTCCCTTCAAGCTAGGTGAAGGACGGCTTTCACACACACTTATCTCTCAGAACTGAGCATGTGGAGAGACGTTCGTTCATCCAGCACAAAGGGAACGGGTTGCAGGAGAAACCCTTACTCTGGTTTCTCAGTCGGTTTCCTAGTGCCGGTTTGAAGTGCCTGCCGTTTTCACTGTAAAACCGAGTTGGAGCTTGTACCTCCCCATATATATGTATGGAGCGGAGTTGGCAACTGAAAAGAAACTTTGTGTTCCCTTCAAGCTAGGTGAAGGACGGCTTTCACACACACTTATCTCTCAGAACTGAGCATGTGGAGAGACGTTCGTTCATGCAGCACAAAGGGAACGGGTTGCAGGGGAAACCCTTACTCTGGTTTCTCAGTCTGTTTCCTAGTGCCGGTTTGAAGTGCCTGCCGTTTTCACTGTAAAACCGAGTTGGAGCTTGTACCTCCCCATATATATGTATGGAGTGGAGTTGGCAACTGAAAAGAAACTTTGTGTTCCCTTCAAGCTAGGTGAAGGACGGCTTTCACACACACTTATCTCTCAGAACTGAGCATGTGGAGAGACGTTCGTTCATCCAGCACAAAGGGAACGGGTTGCAGGAGAAACCCTTACTCTGGTTTCTCAGTCTGTTTTCTTGTGCCGGTTTGAAGTGCCTGCCGTTTTCACTGTAGAACCGAGTTGGAGCTTGTACCTCCCCATATATATGTATGGAGTGGAGTTGGCAACTGAAAAGAAACTTTGTGTTCCCTTCAAGCTAGGTGAAGGACGGCTTTCACACACACTTATCTCTCAGAACTGAGCATGTGGAGAGACGTTCGTTCACCCAGCACAAAGGGAACGGGTTGCAGGAGAAACCCTTACTCTGGATTCTCAGTCAGTTAAATAGTGCCGGTTTGAAGTGCCTGCCGTTTTCACTGTAAAACCGAGTTGGAGCTTGTACCTCCCCATATATATGTATGGAGTGGAGTTGGCAACTGAAAAGAAACTTTGTGTTCCCTTCAAGCTAGGTGAAGGACGGCTTTCACACACACTTATCTCTCAGAACTGAGCATGTGGAGAGACGTTCGTTCATGCAGCACAAAGGGAACGGGTTGCAGGGGAAACCCTTACTCTGGTTTCTCAGTCTGTTTCCTAGTGCCGGTTTGAAGTGCCTGCCGTTTTCACTGTAAAACCGAGTTGGAGCTTGTACCTCCCCATATATATGTATGGAGTGGAGTTGGCAACTGAAAAGAAACTTTGTGTTCCCTTCAAGCTAGGTGAAGGACGGCTTTCACACACACTTATCTCTCAGAACTGAGCATGTGGAGAGACGTTCGTTCATCCAGCACAAAGGGAACGGGTTGCAGGAGAAACCCTTACTCTGGTTTCTCAGTCTGTTTTCTTGTGCCGGTTTGAAGTGCCTGCCGTTTTCACTGTAGAACCGAGTTGGAGCTTGTACCTCCCCATATATATGTATGGAGTGGAGTTGGCAACTGAAAAGAAACTTTGTGTTCCCTTCAAGCTAGGTGAAGGACGGCTTTCACACACACTTATCTCTCAGAACTGAGCATGTGGAGAGACGTTCGTTCACCCAGCACAAAGGGAACGGGTTGCAGGAGAAACTCTTACTCTGGATTCTCAGTCAGTTAAATAGTGCCGGTTTGAAGTGCCTGCCGTTTTCACTGTAAAACCGAGTTGGAGCTTGTACCTCCCCATATATATGTATGGAGTGGAGTTGGCAACTGAAAAGAAACTTTGTGTTCCCTTCAAGCAAGGTGAAGGACGGCTTTCACACACACTTATCTCTCAGAACTGAGCATGTGGAGAGACGTTCGTTCATCCAGCACAAAGGGAACGGGTTGCAGGAGAAACCCTTACTCTGGTTTCTCAGTCTGTTTCCTAGTGCCAGTTTGAAGTGCCTGCCGTTTTCACTGTAAAACCGAGTTGGAGCTTGTACCTCCCCATATATATGTATGGGGTGGAGTTGGCAACTGAAAAGAAACTTTGTGTTCCCTTCAAGCTAGGTGAAGGACGGCTTTCACACACACTTATCTCTCAGAACTGAGCATGTGGAGAGACGTTCGTTCATCCAGCACAAAGGGAACGGGTTGCAGGAGAAACCCTTACTCTGGTTTCTCAGTCTGTTTCCTAGTGCCGGTTTGAAGTGCCTGCCGTTTTCACTGTAAAACCGAGTTGGAGCTTGTACCTCCCCATATATATGTATGGAGTGGAGTTGGCAACTGAAAAGAAACTTTGTGTTCCCTTCAAGCTAGGTGAAGGACGGCTTTCACACACACTTATCTCTCAGAACTGAGCATGTGGAGAGACGTTCGTTCATCCAGCACAAAGGGAACGGGTTGCAGGAGAAACCCTTACTCTGGTTTCTCAGTCTGTTTCCTAGTGCCGGTTTGAAGTGCCTGCCGTTTTCACTGTAAAACCGAGTTGGAGCTTGTACCTCCCCATATATATGTATGGAGTGGAGTTGGCAACTGAAAAGAAACTTTGTGTTCCCTTCAAGCTAGGTGAAGGACGGCTTTCACACACACTTATCTCTCAGAACTGAGCATGTGGAGAGACGTTCGTTCATCCAGCACAAAGGGAACGGGTTGCAGGAGAAACCCTTACTCTGGTTTCTCAGTCTGTTTCCTAGTGCCGGTTTGAAGTGCCTGCCGTTTTCACTGTAAAACCGAGTTGGAGCTTGTACCTCCCCATATATATGTATGGAGTGGAGTTGGCAACTGAAAAGAAACTTTGTGTTCCCTTCAAGCTAGGTGAAGGACGGCTTTCACACACACTTTTCTCTCAGAACTGAGCATGTGGAGAGACGTTCGTTCATCCAGCACAAAGGGAACGGGTTGCAGGAGAAACCCTTACTCTGGTTTCTCAGTCTGTTTCCTAGTGCCGGTTTGAAGTGCCTGCCGTTTTCACTGTAAAACCGAGTTGGAGCTTGTACCTCCCCATATATATGTATGGAGTGGAGTTGGCAACTGAAAAGAAACTTTGTGTTCCCTTCAAGCTAGGTGAAGGACGGCTTTCACACACACTTATCTCTCAGAACTGAGCATGTGGAGAGACGTTCGTTCATCCAGCACAAAGGGAACGGGTTGCAGGAGAAACCCTTACTCTGGTTTCTCAGTCTGTTTCCTAGTGCCGGTTTGAAGTGCCTGCCGTTTTCACTGTAAAACCGAGTTGGAGCTTGTACCTCCCCATATATATGTATGGAGTGGAGTTGGCAACTGAAAAGAAACTTTGTGTTCCCTTCAAGCTAGGTGAAGGACGGCTTTCACACACACTTATCTCTCAGAACTGAGCATGTGGAGAGACGTTCGTTCATCCAGCACAAAGGGAACGGGTTGCAGGGGAAACCCTTACTCTGGTTTCTCAGTCTGTTTCCTAGTGCCGGTTTGAAGTGCCTGCCGTTTTCACTGTAAAACCGAGTTGGAGCTTGTACCTCCCCATATATATGTATGGAGTGGAGTTGGCAACTGAAAAGAAACTTTGTGTTCCCTTCAAGCTAGGTGAAGGACGGCTTTCACACACACTTATCTCTCAGAACTGAGCATGTGGAGAGACGTTCGTTCATCCAGCACAAAGGGAACGGGTTGCAGGAGAAACCCTTACTCTGGTTTCTCAGTCTGTTTTCTTGTGCCGGTTTGAAGTGCCTGCCGTTTTCACTGTAAAACCGAGTTGGAGCTTGTACCTCCCCATATATATGTATGGAGTGGATTTGGCAACTGAAAAGAAACTTTGTGTTCCCTTCAAGCTAGGTGAAGGACGGCTTTCACACACACTTATCTCTCAGAACTGAGCATGTGGAGAGACTTTCGTTCATGCAGCACAAAGGGAACGGGTTGCAGGGGAAACCCTTACTCTGGTTTCTCAGTCTGTTTCCTAGTGCCGGTTTGAAGTGCCTGCCGTTTTCACTGTAAAACCGAGTTGGAGCTTGTACCTCCCCATATATATGTATGGAGTGGAGTTGGCAACTGAAAAGAAACTTTGTGTTCCCTTCAAGCTAGGTGAAGGACGGCTTTCACACACACTTATCTCTCAGAACTGAGCAAGTGGAGAGACGTTCGTTCATCCAGCACAAAGGGAAAGGGTTGCAGGGGAAACCCTTACTCTGGTTTCTCAGTCTGTTTCCTAGTGCCGGTTTGAAGTGCCTGCCGTTTTCACTGTAAAACCGAGTTGGAGCTTGTACCTCCCCATATATATGTATGGAGTGGAGTTGGCAACTGAAAAGAAACTTTGTGTTCCCTTCAAGCTAGGTGAAGGACGGCTTTCACACACACTTATCTCTCAGAACTGAGCATGTGGAGAGACGTTCGTTCATCCAGCACAAAGGGAACGGGTTGCAGGAGAAACCCTTACTCTGGTTTCTCAGTCTGTTTCCTAGTGCCGGTTTGAAGTGCCTGCCGTTTTCACTGTAAAACCGAGTTGGAGCTTGTACCTCCCCATATATATGTATGGAGTGGAGTTGGCAACTGAAAAGAAACTTTGTGTTCCCTTCAAGCTAGGTGAAGGACGGCTTTCACACACACTTATCTCTCAGAACTGAGCATGTGGAGAGACGTTCGTTCATCCAGCACAAAGGGAACGGGTTGCAGGAGAAACCCTTACTCTGGTTTCTCAGTCTGTTTCCTAGTGCCGGTTTGAAGTGCCTGCCGTTTTCACTGTAAAACCGAGTTGGAGCTTGTACCTCCCCATATATATGTATGGAGTGGAGTTGGCAACTGAAAAGAAACTTTGTGTTCCCTTCAAGCTAGGTGAAGGACGGCTTTCACACACACTTATCTCTCAGAACTGAGCATGTGGAGAGACGTTCGTTCATCCAGCACAAAGGGAACGGGTTGCAGGGGAAACCCTTACTCTGGTTTCTCAGTCTGTTTCCTAGTGCCGGTTTGAAGTGCCTGCCGTTTTCACTGTAAAACCGAGTTGGAGCTTGTACCTCCCCATATATATGTATGGAGTGGAGTTGGCAACTGAAAAGAAACTTTGTGTTCCCTTCAAGCTAGGTGAAGGACGGCTTTCACACACACTTATCTCTCAGAACTGAGCATGTGGAGAGACGTTCGTTCATCCAGCACAAAGGGAACGGGTTGCAGGAGAAACCCTTACTCTGGTTTCTCAGTCTGTTTTCTTGTGCCGGTTTGAAGTGCCTGCCGTTTTCACTGTAAAACCGAGTTGGAGCTTGTACCTCCCCATATATATGTATGGAGTGGAGTTGGCAACTGAAAAGAAACTTTGTGTTCCCTTCAAGCTAGGTGAAGGACGGCTTTCACACACACTTATCTCTCAGAACTGAGCATGTGGAGAGACGTTCGTTCATGCAGCACAAAGGGAACGGGTTGCAGGGGAAACCCTTACTCTGGTTTCTCAGTCTGTTTCCTAGTGCCGGTTTGAAGTGCCTGCCGTTTTCACTGTAAAACCGAGTTGGAGCTTGTACCTCCCCATATATATGTATGGAGTGGATTTGGCAACTGAAAAGAAACTTTGTGTTCCCTTCAAGCTAGGTGAAGGACGGCTTTCACACACACTTATCTCTCAGAACTGAGCATGTGGAGAGACGTTCGTTCATCCAGCACAAAGGGAACGGGTTGCAGGAGAAACCCTTACTCTGGTTTCTCAGTCTGTTTTCTTGTGCCGGTTTGAAGTGCCTGCCGTTTTCACTGTAAAACCGAGTTGGAGCTTGTACCTCCCCATATATATGTATGGAGTGGAGTTGGCAACTGAAAAGAAACTTTGTGTTCCCTTCAAGCTAGGTGAAGGACGGCTTTCACACACACTTATCTCTCAGAACTGAGCATGTGGAGAGACGTTCGTTCATCCAGCACAAAGGGAACGGGTTGCAGGAGAAACCCTTACTCTGGTTTCTCAGTCTGTTTCCTAGTGCCGGTTTGAAGTGCCTGCCGTTTTCACTGTAAAACCGAGTTGGAGCTTGTACCTCCCCATATATATGTATGGAGTGGAGTTGGCAACTGAAAAGAAACTTTGTGTTCCCTTCAAGCTAGGTGAAGGACGGCTTTCACACACACTTATCTCTCAGAACTGAGCATGTGGAGAGACGTTCGTTCATCCAGCACAAAGGGAACGGGTTGCAGGAGAAACCCTTACTCTGGTTTCTCAGTCTGTTTCCTAGTGCCGGTTTGAAGTGCCTGCCGTTTTCACTGTAAAACCGAGTTGGAGCTTGTACCTCCCCATATATATGTATGGAGTGGAGTTGGCAACTGAAAAGAAACTTTGTGTTCCCTTCAAGCTAGGTGAAGGACGGCTTTCACACACACTTATCTCTCAGAACTGAGCATGTGGAGAGACGTTCGTTCATGCAGCACAAAGGGAACGGGTTGCAGGGGAAACCCTTACTCTGGTTTCTCAGTCTGTTTCCTAGTGCCGGTTTGAAGTGCCTGCCGTTTTCACTGTAAAACCGAGTTGGAGCTTGTACCTCCCCATATATATGTATGGAGTGGAGTTGGCAACTGAAAAGAAACTTTGTGTTCCCTTCAAGCTAGGTGAAGGACGGCTTTCACACACACTTATCTCTCAGAACTGAGCATGTGGAGAGACGTTCGTTCATCCAGCACAAAGGGAACGGGTTGCAGGGGAAACCCTTACTCTGGTTTCTCAGTCTGTTTCCTAGTGCCGGTTTGAAGTGCCTGCCGTTTTCACTGTAAAACCGAGTTGGAGCTTGTACCTCCCCATATATATGTATGGAGTGGAGTTGGCAACTGAAAAGAAACTTTGTGTCCCCTTCAAGCTAGGTGAAGGACGGCTTTCACACACACTTATCTCTCAGAACTGAGCATGTGGAGAGACGTTCGTTCATCCAGCACAAAGGGAACGGTTTGCAGGAGAAACCCTTACTCTGGTTTCTCAGTCTGTTTCCTAGTGCCGGTTTGAAGTGCCTGCCGTTTTCACTGTAAAACCGAGTTGGAGCTTGTACCTCCCCATATATATGTATGGAGTGGAGTTGGCAACTGAAAAGAAACTTTGTGTTCCCTTCAAGCTAGGTGAAGGACGGCTTTCACACACACTTATCTCTCAGAACTGAGCATGTGGAGAGACGTTCGTTCATCCAGCACAAAGGGAACGGGTTGCAGGAGAAACCCTTACTCTGGTTTCTGAGTCTGTTTTCTTGTGCCGGTTTGAAGTGCCTGCCGTTTTCACTGTAAAACCGAGTTGGAGCTTGTACCTCCCCATATATATGTATGGAGTGGAGTTGGCAACTGAAAAGAAACTTTGTGTTCCCTTCAAGCTAGGTGAAGGACGGCTTTCACACACACTTATCTCTCAGAACTGAGCATGTGGAGAGACGTTCGTTCATCCAGCACAAAGGGAACGGGTTGCAGGGGAAACCGTTACTCTGGTTTCTCAGTCTGTTTCCTAGTGCCGGTTTGAAGTGCCTGCCGTTTTCACTGTAAAACCGAGTTGGAGCTTGTACCTCCCCATATATATGTATGGAGTGGAGTTGGCAACTGAAAAGAAACTTTGTGTTCCCTTCAAGCTAGGTGAAGGACGGCTTTCACACACACTTATCTCTCAGAACTGAGCATGTGGAGAGACGTTCGTTCATCCAGCACAAAGGGAACGGTTTGCAGGAGAAACCCTTACTCTGGTTTCTCAGTCTTTTTCCTAGTGCCGGTTTGAAGTGCCTACCGTTTTCACTGTAAAATCGAGTTGGAGCTTGTACCTCCCCATATATATGTATGGAGTGGAGTTGGCAACTGAAAAGAAACTTTGTGTTCCCTTCAAGCTAGGTGAAGGACGGCTTTCACACACACTTATCTCTCAGAACTGAGCATGTGGAGAGACGTTCGTTCATCCAGCACAAAGGGAACGGGTTGCAGGAGAAACCCTTACTCTGGTTTCTCAGTCTGTTTCCTAGTGCCCCTTTGAAGTGCCTGCCGTTTTCACTGTAAAACCGAGTTGGAGCTTGTACCTCCCCATATATATGTATGGAGTGGAGTTGGCAACTGAAAAGAAACTTTGTGTTCCCTTCAAGCTAGGTGAAAGACGGCTTTCACACACACTTATCTCTCAGAACTGAGCATGTGGAGAGACGTTCGTTCATCCAGCACAAAGGGAACGGGTTGCAGGAGAAACCCTTACTCTGGTTTCTCAGTCTGTTTTCTTGTGCCGGTTTGAAGTGCCTGCCGTTTTCACTGTAAAACCGAGTTGGAGCTTGTACCTCCCCATATATATGTATGGAGTGGAGTTGGCAACTGAAAAGAAACTTTGTGTTCCCTTCAAGCTAGGTGAAGGACGGCTTTCACACACACTTATCTCTCAGAACTGAGCATGTGGAGAGACGTTCGTTCATCCAGCACAAAGGGAACGGGTTGCAGGAGAAACCCTTACTCTGGTTTCTCAGTCTGTTTCCTAGTGCCGGTTTGAAGTGCCTGCCGTTTTCACTGTAAAACCGAGTTGGGGCTTCTACCTCCCCATATATATGTATGGAGTGGAGTTGGCAACTGAAAAGAAACTTTGTGTTCCCTTCAAGCTAGGTGAAGGACGGCTTTCACACACACTTATCTCTCAGAACTGAGCATGTGGAGAGACGTTCGTTCATGCAGCACAAAGGGAACGGGTTGCAGGGGAAACCCTTACTCTGGTTTCTCAGTCTGTTTCCTAGTGCCGGTTTGAAATGCCTGCCGTTTTCACTGTAAAACCGAGTTGGAGCTTGTACCTCCCCATATATATGTATGGAGTGGAGTTGGCAACTGAAAAGAAACTTTGTGTTCCCTTCAAGCTAGGTGAAGGACGGCTTTCACACACACTTATCTGTGAGAACTGAGCATGTGGAGAGACGTTCGTTCATCCAGCACAAAGGGAACGGGTTGCAGGAGAAACCCTTACTCTGGTTTCTCAGTCTGTTTTCTTGTGCCGGTTTGATGTGCCTGCCGTTTTCACTGTAAAACCGAGTTGGAGCTTTTACCTCCCCATATATATGTATGGAGTGGAGTTGGCTACTGAAAAGAAACTTTGTGTTCCCTTCAAGCTAGGTGAAGGACGGCTTTCACACACACTTATCTCTCAGAACTGAGCATGTGGAGAGACGTTCGTTCATGCAGCACAAAGGGAACGGGTTGCAGGGGAAACCATTACTCTGGTTTCTCAGTCTGTTTCCTAGTGCCGGTTTGAAGTGCCTGCCGTTTTCACTGTAAAACCGAGTTGGAGCTTGTACCTCCCCATATATATGTATGGAGTGGAGTTGGCAACTGAAAAGAAACTTTGTGTTCCCTTCAAGCTAGGTGAAGGACGGCTTTCACACACACTTATCTCTCAGAACTGAGCATGTGGAGAGACGTTCGTTCATCCAGCACAAAGGGAACGGGTTGCAGGAGAAACCCTTACTCTGGTTTCTCAGTCTGTTTTCTTGTGCCGGTTTGAAGTGCCTGCCGTTTTCACTGTAAAACCGAGTTGGAGCTTGTACCTCCCCATATATATGTATGGAGTGGAGTTGGCAACTGAAAAGAAACTTTGTGTTCCCTTCAAGCTAGGTGAAGGACGGCTTTCACACACACTTATCTCTCAGAACTGAGCATGTGGAGAGACGTTCGTTCATGCAGCACAAAGGGAACGGGTTGCAGGGGAAACCCTTACTCTGGTTTCTCAGTCTGTTTCCTAGTGCCGGTTTGAAGTGCCTGCCGTTTTCACTGTAAAACCGAGTTGGAGCTTGTACCTCCCCATATATATGTATGGAGTGGATTTGGCAACTGAAAAGAAACTTTGTGTTCCCTTCAAGCTAGGTGAAGGACGGCTTTCACACACACTTATCTCTCAGAACTGAGCATGTGGAGAGACGTTCGTTCATCCAGCACAAAGGGAACGGGTTGCAGGAGAAACCCTTACTCTGGTTTCTCAGTCTGTTTTCTTGTGCCGGTTTGAAGTGCCTGCCGTTTTCACTGTAAAACCGAGTTGGAGCTTGTACCTCCCCATATATATGTATGGAGTGGAGTTGGCAACTGAAAAGAAACTTTGTGTTCCCTTCAAGCTAGGTGAAGGACGGCTTTCACACACACTTATCTCTCAGAACTGAGCATGTGGAGAGACGTTCGTTCATCCAGCACAAAGGGAACGGGTTGCAGGAGAAACCCTTACTCTGGTTTCTCAGTCTGTTTCCTAGTGCCGGTTTGAAGTGCCTGCCGTTTTCACTGTAAAACCGAGTTGGAGCTTGTACCTCCCCATATATATGTATGGAGTGGAGTTGGCAACTGAAAAGAAACTTTGTGTTCCCTTCAAGCTAGGTGAAGGACGGCTTTCACACACACTTATCTCTCAGAACTGAGCATGTGGAGAGACGTTCGTTCATCCAGCACAAAGGGAACGGGTTGCAGGAGAAACCCTTACTCTGGTTTCTCAGTCTGTTTCCTAGTGCCGGTTTGAAGTGCCTGCCGTTTTCACTGTAAAACCGAGTTGGAGCTTGTACCTCCCCATATATATGTATGGAGTGGAGTTGGCAACTGAAAAGAAACTTTGTGTTCCCTTCAAGCTAGGTGAAGGACGGCTTTCACACACACTTATCTCTCAGAACTGAGCATGTGGAGAGACGTTCGTTCATGCAGCACAAAGGGAACGGGTTGCAGGGGAAACCCTTACTCTGGTTTCTCAGTCTGTTTCCTAGTGCCGGTTTGAAGTGCCTGCCGTTTTCACTGTAAAACCGAGTTGGAGCTTGTACCTCCCCATATATATGTATGGAGTGGAGTTGGCAACTGAAAAGAAACTTTGTGTTCCCTTCAAGCTAGGTGAAGGACGGCTTTCACACACACTTATCTCTCAGAACTGAGCATGTGGAGAGACGTTCGTTCATCCAGCACAAAGGGAACGGGTTGCAGGGGAAACCCTTACTCTGGTTTCTCAGTCTGTTTCCTAGTGCCGGTTTGAAGTGCCTGCCGTTTTCACTGTAAAACCGAGTTGGAGCTTGTACCTCCCCATATATATGTATGGAGTGGAGTTGGCAACTGAAAAGAAACTTTGTGTCCCCTTCAAGCTAGGTGAAGGACGGCTTTCACACACACTTATCTCTCAGAACTGAGCATGTGGAGAGACGTTCGTTCATCCAGCACAAAGGGAACGGTTTGCAGGAGAAACCCTTACTCTGGTTTCTCAGTCTGTTTCCTAGTGCCGGTTTGAAGTGCCTGCCGTTTTCACTGTAAAACCGAGTTGGAGCTTGTACCTCCCCATATATATGTATGGAGTGGAGTTGGCAACTGAAAAGAAACTTTGTGTTCCCTTCAAGCTAGGTGAAGGACGGCTTTCACACACACTTATCTCTCAGAACTGAGCATGTGGAGAGACGTTCGTTCATCCAGCACAAAGGGAACGGGTTGCAGGAGAAACCCTTACTCTGGTTTCTGAGTCTGTTTTCTTGTGCCGGTTTGAAGTGCCTGCCGTTTTCACTGTAAAACCGAGTTGGAGCTTGTACCTCCCCATATATATGTATGGAGTGGAGTTGGCAACTGAAAAGAAACTTTGTGTTCCCTTCAAGCTAGGTGAAGGACGGCTTTCACACACACTTATCTCTCAGAACTGAGCATGTGGAGAGACGTTCGTTCATCCAGCACAAAGGGAACGGGTTGCAGGGGAAACCGTTACTCTGGTTTCTCAGTCTGTTTCCTAGTGCCGGTTTGAAGTGCCTGCCGTTTTCACTGTAAAACCGAGTTGGAGCTTGTACCTCCCCATATATATGTATGGAGTGGAGTTGGCAACTGAAAAGAAACTTTGTGTTCCCTTCAAGCTAGGTGAAGGACGGCTTTCACACACACTTATCTCTCAGAACTGAGCATGTGGAGAGACGTTCGTTCATCCAGCACAAAGGGAACGGGTTGCAGGGGAAACCCTTACTCTGGTTTCTCAGTCTGTTTCCTAGTGCCGGTTTGAAGTGCCTGCCGTTTTCACTGTAAAACCGAGTTGGAGCTTGTACCTCCCCATATATATGTATGGAGTGGAGTTGGCAACTGAAAAGAAACTTTGTGTTCCCTTCAAGCTAGGTGAAGGACGGCTTTCACACACACTTATCTCTCAGAACTGAGCATGTGGAGAGACGTTCGTTCATCCAGCACAAAGGGAACGGGTTGCAGGGGAAACCCTTACTCTGGTTTCTCAGTCTGTTTCCTAGTGCCGGTTTGAAGTGCCTGCCGTTTTCACTGTAAAACCGAGTTGGAGCTTGTACCTCCCCATATATATGTATGGAGTGGAGTTGGCAACTGAAAAGAAACTTTGTGTTCCCTTCAAGCTAGGTGAAAGACGGCTTTCACACACACTTATCTCTCAGAACTGAGCATGTGGAGAGACGTTCGTTCATCCAGCACAAAGGGAACGGGTTGCAGGAGAAACCCTTACTCTGGTTTCTCAGTCTGTTTTCTTGTGCCGGTTTGAAGTGCCTGCCGTTTTCACTGTAAAACCGAGTTGGAGCTTGTACCTCCCCATATATATGTATGGAGTGGAGTTGGCAACTGAAAAGAAACTTTGTGTTCCCTTCAAGCTAGGTGAAGGACGGCTTTCACACACACTTATCTCTCAGAACTGAGCATGTGGAGAGACGTTCGTTCATCCAGCAGAAAGGGAACGGGTTGCAGGAGAAACCCTTACTCTGGTTTCTCAGTCTGTTTCCTAGTGCCGGTTTGAAGTGCCTGCCGTTTTCACTGTAAAACCGAGTTGGGGCTTCTACCTCCCCATATATATGTATGGAGTGGAGTTGGCAACTGAAAAGAAACTTTGTGTTCCCTTCAAGCTAGGTGAAGGACGGCTTTCACACACACTTATCTCTCAGAACTGAGCATGTGGAGAGACGTTCGTTCATGCAGCACAAAGGGAACGGGTTGCAGGGGAAACCCTTACTCTGGTTTCTCAGTCTGTTTCCTAGTGCCGGTTTGAAGTGCCTGCCGTTTTCACTGTAAAACCGAGTTGGAGCTTGTACCTCCCCATATATATGTATGGAGTGGAGTTGGCAACTGAAAAGAAACTTTGTGTTCCCTTCAAGCTAGGTGAAGGACGGCTTTCACACACACTTATCTGTGAGAACTGAGCATGTGGAGAGACGTTCGTTCATCCAGCACAAAGGGAACGGGTTGCAGGAGAAACCCTTACTCTGGTTTCTCAGTCTGTTTTCTTGTGCCGGTTTGATGTGCCTGCCGTTTTCACTGTAAAACCGAGTTGGAGCTTTTACCTCCCCATATATATGTATGGAGTGGAGTTGGCTACTGAAAAGAAACTTTGTGTTCCCTTCAAGCTAGGTGAAGGACGGCTTTCACACACACTTATCTCTCAGAACTGAGCATGTGGAGAGACGTTCGTTCATGCAGCACAAAGGGAACGGGTTGCAGGGGAAACCATTACTCTGGTTTCTCAGTCTGTTTCCTAGTGCCGGTTTGAAGTGCCTGCCGTTTTCACTGTAAAACCGAGTTGGAGCTTGTACCTCCCCATATATATGTATGGAGTGGAGTTGGCAACTGAAAAGAAACTTTGTGTTCCCTTCAAGCTAGGTGAAGGACGGCTTTCACACACACTTATCTCTCAGAACTGAGCATGTGGAGAGACGTTCGTTCATCCAGCACAAAGGGAACGGGTTGCAGGAGAAACCCTTACTCTGGTTTCTCAGTCTGTTTTCTTGTGCCGGTTTGAAGTGCCTGCCGTTTTCACTGTAAAACCGAGTTGGAGCTTGTACCTCCCCATATATATGTATGGAGTGGAGTTGGCAACTGAAAAGAAACTTTGTGTTCCCTTCAAGCTAGGTGAAGGACGGCTTTCACACACACTTATCTCTCAGAACTGAGCATGTGGAGAGACGTTCGTTCATCCAGCACAAAGGGAACGGGTTGCAGGGGAAACCCTTACTCTGGTTTCTCAGTCTGTTTCCTAGTGCCGGTTTGAAGTGCCTGCCGTTTTCACTGTAAAACCGAGTTGGAGCTTGTACCTCCCCATATATATGTATGGAGTGGAGTTGGCAACTGAAAAGAAACTTTGTGTTCCCTTCAAGCTAGGTGAAGGACGGCTTTCACACACACTTATCTCTCAGAACTGAGCATGTGGAGAGACGTTCGTTCATCCAGCACAAAGGGAACGGGTTGCAGGAGAAACCCTTACTCTGGTTTCTCAGTCTGTTTCCTAGTGCCGGTTTGAAGTGCCTGCCGTTTTCACTGTAAAACCGAGTTGGAGCTTGTACCTCCCCATATATATGTATGGAGTGGATTTGGCAACTGAAAAGAAACTTTGTGTTCCCTTCAAGCTAGGTGAAGGACGGCTTTCACACACACTTATCTCTCAGAACTGAGCATGTGGAGAGACGTTCGTTCATCCAGCACAAAGGGAAAGGGTTGCAGGGGAAACCCTTACTCTGGTTTCTCAGTCTGTTTCCTAGTGCCGGTTTGAAGTGCCTGCCGTTTTCACTGTAAAACCGAGTTGGAGCTTGTACCTCCCCATATATATGTATGGAGTGGAGTTGGCAACTGAAAAGAAACTTTGTGTTCCCTTCAAGCTAGGTGAAGGACGGCTTTCACACACACTTATCTCTCAGAACTGAGCATGTGGAGAGACGTTCGTTCATCCAGCACAAAGGGAACGGGTTGCAGGAGAAACCCTTACTCTGGTTTCTGAGTCTGTTTTCTTGTGCCGGTTTGAAGTGCCTGCCGTTTTCACTGTAAAACCGAGTTGGAGCTTGTACCTCCCCATATATATGTATGGAGTGGAGTTGGCAACTGAAAAGAAACTTTGTGTTCCCTTCAAGCTAGGTGAAGGACGGCTTTCACACACACTTATCTCTCAGAACTGAGCATGTGGAGAGACGTTCGTTCATCCAGCACAAAGGGAACGGGTTGCAGGGGAAACCGTTACTCTGGTTTCTCAGTCTGTTTCCTAGTGCCGGTTTGAAGTGCCTGCCGTTTTCACTGTAAAACCGAGTTGGAGCTTGTACCTCCCCATATATATGTATGGAGTGGAGTTGGCAACTGAAAAGAAACTTTGTGTTCCCTTCAAGCTAGGTGAAGGACGGCTTTCACACACACTTATCTCTCAGAACTGAGCATGTGGAGAGACGTTCGTTCATCCAGCACAAAGGGAACGGTTTGCAGGAGAAACCCTTACTCTGGTTTCTCAGTCTGTTTCCTAGTGCCGGTTTGAAGTGCCTACCGTTTTCACTGTAAAATCGAGTTGGAGCTTGTACCTCCCCATATATATGTATGGAGTGGAGTTGGCAACTGAAAAGAAACTTTGTGTTCCCTTCAAGCTAGGTGAAGGACGGCTTTCACACACACTTATCTCTCAGAACTGAGCATGTGGAGAGACGTTCGTTCATCCAGCACAAAGGGAACGGGTTGCAGGAGAAACCCTTACTCTGGTTTCTCAGTCTGTTTCCTAGTGCCCCTTTGAAGTGCCTGCCGTTTTCACTGTAAAACCGAGTTGGAGCTTGTACCTCCCCATATATATGTATGGAGTGGAGTTGGCAACTGAAAAGAAACTTTGTGTTCCCTTCAAGCTAGGTGAAGGACGGCATTCACACACACTTATCTCTCAGAACTGAGCATGTGGAGAGACGTTCGTTCATCCAGCACAAAGGGAACGGGTTGCAGGGGAAACCCTTACTCTGGTTTCTCAGTCTGTTTCCTAGTGCCGGTTTGAAGTGCCTGCCGTTTTCACTGTAAAACCGAGTTGGAGCTTGTACCTCCCCATATATATGTATGGAGTGGAGTTGGCAACTGAAAAGAAACTTTGTGTTCCCTTCAAGCTAGGTGAAGGACGGCTTTCACACACACTTATCTCTCAGAACTGAGCATGTGGAGAGACGTTCGTTCATCCAGCACAAAGGGAACGGGTTGCAGGGGAAACCCTTACTCTGGTTTCTCAGTCTGTTTCCTAGTGCCGGTTTGAAGTGCCTGCCGTTTTCACTGTAAAACCGAGTTGGAGCTTGTACCTCCCCATATATATGTATGGAGTGGAGTTGGCAACTGAAAAGAAACTTTGTGTTCCCTTCAAGCTAGGTGAAAGACGGCTTTCACACACACTTATCTCTCAGAACTGAGCATGTGGAGAGACGTTCGTTCATCCAGCACAAAGGGAACGGGTTGCAGGAGAAACCCTTACTCTGGTTTCTCAGTCTGTTTTCTTGTGCCGGTTTGAAGTGCCTGCCGTTTTCACTGTAAAACCGAGTTGGAGCTTGTACCTCCCCATATATATGTATGGAGTGGAGTTGGCAACTGAAAAGAAACTTTGTGTTCCCTTCAAGCTAGGTGAAGGACGGCTTTCACACACACTTATCTCTCAGAACTGAGCATGTGGAGAGACGTTCGTTCATCCAGCACAAAGGGAACGGGTTGCAGGAGAAACCCTTACTCTGGTTTCTCAGTCTGTTTCCTAGTGCCGGTTTGAAGTGCCTGCCGTTTTCACTGTAAAACCGAGTTGGGGCTTCTACCTCCCCATATATATGTATGGAGTGGAGTTGGCAACTGAAAAGAAACTTTGTGTTCCCTTCAAGCTAGGTGAAGGACGGCTTTCACACACACTTATCTCTCAGAACTGAGCATGTGGAGAGACGTTCGTTCATGCAGCACAAAGGGAACGGGTTGCAGGGGAAACCCTTACTCTGGTTTCTCAGTCTGTTTCCTAGTGCCGGTTTGAAGTGCCTGCCGTTTTCACTGTAAAACCGAGTTGGAGCTTGTACCTCCCCATATATATGTATGGAGTGGAGTTGGCAACTGAAAAGAAACTTTGTGTTCCCTTCAAGCTAGGTGAAGGACGGCTTTCACACACACTTATCTGTGAGAACTGAGCATGTGGAGAGACGTTCGTTCATCCAGCACAAAGGGAACGGGTTGCAGGAGAAACCCTTACTCTGGTTTCTCAGTCTGTTTTCTTGTGCCGGTTTGATGTGCCTGCCGTTTTCACTGTAAAACCGAGTTGGAGCTTTTACCTCCCCATATATATGTATGGAGTGGAGTTGGCTACTGAAAAGAAACTTTGTGTTCCCTTCAAGCTAGGTGAAGGACGGCTTTCACACACACTTATCTCTCAGAACTGAGCATGTGGAGAGACGTTCGTTCATGCAGCACAAAGGGAACGGGTTGCAGGGGAAACCATTACTCTGGTTTCTCAGTCTGTTTCCTAGTGCCGGTTTGAAGTGCCTGCCGTTTTCACTGTAAAACCGAGTTGGAGCTTGTACCTCCCCATATATATGTATGGAGTGGAGTTGGCAACTGAAAAGAAACTTTGTGTTCCCTTCAAGCTAGGTGAAGGACGGCTTTCACACACACTTATCTCTCAGAACTGAGCATATGGAGAGACGTTCGTTCATCCAGCACAAAGGGAACGGGTTGCAGGAGAAACCCTTACTCTGGTTTCTCAGTCTGTTTTCTTGTGCCGGTTTGAAGTGCCTGCCGTTTTCACTGTAAAACCGAGTTGGAGCTTGTACCTCCCCATATATATGTATGGAGTGGAGTTGGCAACTGAAAAGAAACTTTGTGTTCCCTTCAAGCTAGGTGAAGGACGGCTTTCACACACACTTATCTCTCAGAACTGAGCATGTGGAGAGACGTTCGTTCATCCAGCACAAAGGGAACGGGTTGCAGGGGAAACCCTTACTCTGGTTTCTCAGTCTGTTTCCTAGTGCCGGTTTGAAGTGCCTGCCGTTTTCACTGTAAAACCGAGTTGGAGCTTGTACCTCCCCATATATATGTATGGAGTGGAGTTGGCAACTGAAAAGAAACTTTGTGTTCCCTTCAAGCTAGGTGAAGGACGGCTTTCACACACACTTATCTCTCAGAACTGAGCATGTGGAGAGACGTTCGTTCATCCAGCACAAAGGGAACGGGTTGCAGGAGAAACCCTTACTCTGGTATCTCAGTCTGTTTCCTAGTGCCGGTTTGAAGTGCCTGCCGTTTTCACTGTAAAACCGAGTTGGAGCTTGTACCTCCCCATATATATGTATGGAGTGGATTTGGCAACTGAAAAGAAACTTTGTGTTCCCTTCAAGCTAGGTGAAGGACGGCTTTCACACACACTTATCTCTCAGAACTGAGCATGTGGAGAGACGTTCGTTCATCCAGCACAAAGGGAAAGGGTTGCAGGGGAAACCCTTACTCTGGTTTCTCAGTCTGTTTCCTAGTGCCGGTTTGAAGTGCCTGCCGTTTTCACTGTAAAACCGAGTTGGAGCTTGTACCTCCCCATATATATGTATGGAGTGGAGTTGGCAACTGAAAAGAAACTTTGTGTTCCCTTCAAGCTAGGTGAAGGACGGCTTTCACACACACTTATCTCTCAGAACTGAGCATGTGGAGAGACGTTCGTTCATGCAGCACAAAGGGAACGGGTTGCAGGGGAAACCCTTACTCTGGTTTCTCAGTCTGTTTCCTAGTGCCGGTTTGAAGTGCCTGCCGTTTTCACTGTAAAACCGAGTTGGAGCTTGTACCTCCCCATATATATGTATGGAGTGGAGTTGGCAACTGAAAAGAAACTTTGTGTTCCCTTCAAGCTAGGTGAAGGACGGCTTTCACACACACTTATCTCTCAGAACTGAGCATGTGGAGAGACGTTCGTTCATCCAGCACAAAGGGAACGGGTTGCAGGGGAAACCCTTACTCTGGTTTCTCAGTCTGTTTCCTAGTGCCGGTTTGAAGTGCCTGCCTTTTTCACTGTAAAACCGAGTTGGAGCTTGTACCTCCCCATATATATGTATGGAGTGGAGTTGGCAACTGAAAAGAAACTTTGTGTTCCCTTCAAGCTAGGTGAAGGACGGCTTTCACACACACTTATCTCTCAGAACTGAGCATGTGGAGAGACGTTCGTTCATCCAGCACCAAGGGAACGGGTTGCAGGAGAAACCCTTACTCTGGTTTCTCAGTCTGTTTTCTTGTGCCGGTTTGAAGTGCCTGCCGTTTTCACTGTAAAACCGAGTTGGAGCTTGTACCTCCCCATATATATGTATGGAGTGGAGTTGGCAACTGAAAAGAAACTTTGTGTTCCCTTCAAGCTAGGTGAAGGACGGCTTTCACACAAACTTATCTCTCAGAACTGAGCATGTGGAGAGACGTTCGTTCATCCAGCACAAAGGGAACGGGTTGCAGGAGAAACCCTTACTCTGGTTTCTCAGTCTGTTTCCTAGTGCCGGTTTGAAGTGCCTGCCGTTTTCACTGTAAAACCGAGTTGGGGCTTCTACCTCCCCATATATATGTATGGAGTGGAGTTGGCAACTGAAAAGAAACTTTGTGTTCCCTTCAAGCTAGGTGAAGGACGGCTTTCACACACACTTATCTCTCAGAACTGAGCATGTGGAGAGACGTTCGTTCATGCAGCACAAAGGGAACGGGTTGCAGGGGAAACCCTTACTCTGGTTTCTCAGTCTGTTTCCTAGTGCCGGTTTGAAGTGCCTGCCGTTTTCACTGTAAAACCGAGTTGGAGCTTGTACCTACCCATATATATGTATGGAGTGGAGTTGGCAACTGAAAAGAAACTTTGTGTTCCCTTCAAGCTAGGTGAAGGACGGCTTTCACACACACTTATCTCTCAGAACTGAGCATGTGGAGAGACGTTCGTTCATCCAGCACAAAGGGAACGGGTTGCAGGAGAAACCCTTACTCTGGTTTCTCAGTCTGTTTCCTAGTGCCGGTTTGAAGTGCCTGCCGTTTTCACTGTAAAACCGAGTTGGAGCTTGTACCTCCCCATATATATGTATGGAGTGGAGTTGGCAACTGAAAAGAAACTTTGTGTTCCCTTCAAGCTAGGTGAAGGACGGCTTTCACACACACTTATCTCTCAGAACTGAGCATGTGGAGAGACGTTCGTTCATCCAGCACAAAGGGAACGGCTTGCAGGGGAAACCCTTACTCTGGTTTCTCAGTCTGTTTCCTAGTGCCGGTTTGAAGTGCCTGCCGTTTTCACTGTAAAACCGAGTTGGAGCTTGTACCTCCCCATATATATGTATGGAGTGGAGTTGGCAACTGAAAAGAAACTTTGTGTTCCCTTCAAGCTAGGTGAAGGACGGCTTTCACACACACTTATCTCTCAGAACTGAGCATGTGGAGAGACGTTCGTTCATCCAGCACAAAGGGAACGGGTTGCAGGGGAAACCCTTACTCTGGTTTCTCAGTCTGTTTCCTAGTGCCGGTTTGAAGTGCCTGCCTTTTTCACTGTAAAACCGAGTTGGAGCTTGTACCTCCCCATATATATGTATGGAGTGGAGTTGGCAACTGAAAAGAAACTTTGTGTTCCCTTCAAGCTAGGTGAAGGACGGCTTTCACACACACTTATCTCTCAGAACTGAGCATGTGGAGAGACGTTCGTTCATGCAGCACAAAGGGAACGGGTTGCAGGGGAAACCCTTACTCTGGTTTCTCAGTCTGTTTCCTAGTGCCGGTTTGAAGTGCCTGCCGTTTTCACTGTAAAACCGAGTTGGAGCTTGTACCTCCCCATATATATGTATGGAGTGGAGTTGGCAACTGAAAAGAAACTTTGTGTTCCCTTCAAGCTAGGTGAAGGACGGCTTTCACACACACTTATCTCTCAGAACTGAGCATGTGGAGAGACGTTCGTTCATCCAGCACAAAGGGAACGGGTTGCAGGGGAAACCCTTACTCTGGTTTCTCAGTCTGTTTCCTAGTGCCGGTTTGAAGTGCCTGCCTTTTTCACTGTAAAACCGAGTTGGAGCTTGTACCTCCCCATATATATGTATGGAGTGGAGTTGGCAACTGAAAAGAAACTTTGTGTTCCCTTCAAGCTAGGTGAAGGACGGCTTTCACACACACTTATCTCTCAGAACTGAGCATGTGGAGAGACGTTCGTTCATCCAGCACCAAGGGAACGGGTTGCAGGAGAAACCCTTACTCTGGTTTCTCAGTCTGTTTTCTTGTGCCGGTTTGAAGTGCCTGCCGTTTTCACTGTAAAACCGAGTTGGAGCTTGTACCTCCCCATATATATGTATGGAGTGGAGTTGGCAACTGAAAAGAAACTTTGTGTTCCCTTCAAGCTAGGTGAAGGACGGCTTTCACACAAACTTATCTCTCAGAACTGAGCATGTGGAGAGACGTTCGTTCATCCAGCACAAAGGGAACGGGTTGCAGGAGAAACCCTTACTCTGGTTTCTCAGTCTGTTTCCTAGTGCCGGTTTGAAGTGCCTGCCGTTTTCACTGTAAAACCGAGTTGGGGCTTCTACCTCCCCATATATATGTATGGAGTGGAGTTGGCAACTGAAAAGAAACTTTGTGTTCCCTTCAAGCTAGGTGAAGGACGGCTTTCACACACACTTATCTCTCAGAACTGAGCATGTGGAGAGACGTTCGTTCATGCAGCACAAAGGGAACGGGTTGCAGGGGAAACCCTTACTCTGGTTTCTCAGTCTGTTTCCTAGTGCCGGTTTGAAGTGCCTGCCGTTTTCACTGTAAAACCGAGTTGGAGCTTGTACCTACCCATATATATGTATGGAGTGGAGTTGGCAACTGAAAAGAAACTTTGTGTTCCCTTCAAGCTAGGTGAAGGACGGCTTTCACACACACTTATCTCTCAGAACTGAGCATGTGGAGAGACGTTCGTTCATCCAGCACAAAGGGAACGGGTTGCAGGAGAAACCCTTACTCTGGTTTCTCAGTCTGTTTCCTAGTGCCGGTTTGAAGTGCCTGCCGTTTTCACTGTAAAACCGAGTTGGAGCTTGTACCTCCCCATATATATGTATGGAGTGGAGTTGGCAACTGAAAAGAAACTTTGTGTTCCCTTCAAGCTAGGTGAAGGACGGCTTTCACACACACTTATCTCTCAGAACTGAGCATGTGGAGAGACGTTCGTTCATCCAGCACAAAGGGAACGGCTTGCAGGGGAAACCCTTACTCTGGTTTCTCAGTCTGTTTCCTAGTGCCGGTTTGAAGTGCCTGCCGTTTTCACTGTAAAACCGAGTTGGAGCTTGTACCTCCCCATATATATGTATGGAGTGGAGTTGGCAACTGAAAAGAAACTTTGTGTTCCCTTCAAGCTAGGTGAAGGACGGCTTTCACACACACTTATCTCTCAGAACTGAGCATGTGGAGAGACGTTCGTTCATCCAGCACAAAGGGAACGGGTTGCAGGGGAAACCCTTACTCTGGTTTCTCAGTCTGTTTCCTAGTGCCGGTTTGAAGTGCCTGCCTTTTTCACTGTAAAACCGAGTTGGAGCTTGTACCTCCCCATATATATGTATGGAGTGGAGTTGGCAACTGAAAAGAAACTTTGTGTTCCCTTCAAGCTAGGTGAAGGACGGCTTTCACACACACTTATCTCTCAGAACTGAGCATGTGGAGAGACGTTCGTTCATCCAGCACAAAGGGAACGGGTTGCAGGAGAAACCCTTACTCTGGTTTCTCAGTCTGTTTTCTTGTGCCGGTTTGAAGTGCCTGCCGTTTTCACTGTAAAACCGAGTTGGAGCTTGTACCTCCCCATATATATGTATGGAGTGGAGTTGGCAACTGAAAAGAAACTTTGTGTTCCCTTCAAGCTAGGTGAAGGACGGCTTTCACACAAACTTATCTCTCAGAACTGAGCATTTGGAGAGACGTTCGTTCATCCAGCACAAAGGGAACGGGTTGCAGGAGAAACCCTTACTCTGGTTTCTCAGTCTGTTTCCTAGTGCCGGTTTGAAGTGCCTGCCGTTTTCACTGTAAAACCGAGTTGGAGCTTCTACCTCCCCATATATATGTATGGAGTGGAGTTGGCAACTGAAAAGAAACTTTGTGTTCCCTTCAAGCTAGGTGAAGGACGGCTTTCACACACACTTATCTCTCAGAACTGAGCATGTGGAGAGACGTTCGTTCATGCAGCACAAAGGGAACGGGTTGCAGGGGAAACCCTTACTCTGGTTTCTCAGTCTGTTTCCTAGTGCCGGTTTGAAGTGCCTGCCGTTTTCACTGTAAAACCGAGTTGGAGCTTGTACCTCCCCATATATATGTATGGAGTGGAGTTGGCAACTGAAAAGAAACTTTGTGTTCCCTTCAAGCTAGGTGAAGGACGGCTTTCACACACACTTATCTCTCAGAACTGAGCATGTGGAGAGACGTTCGTTCATCCAGCACAAAGGGAACGGGTTGCAGGAGAAACCCTTACTCTGGTTTCTCAGTCTGTTTCCTAGTGCCGGTTTGAAGTGCCTGCCGTTTTCACTGTAAAACCGAGTTGGAGCTTGTACCTCCCCATATATATGTATGGAGTGGAGTTGGCAACTGAAAAGAAACTTTGTGTTCCCTTCAAGCTAGGTGAAGGACGGCTTTCACACACACTTATCTCTCAGAACTGAGCATGTGGAGAGACGTTCGTTCATCCAGCACAAAGGGAACGGGTTGCAGGAGAAACCCTTACTCTGGTTTCTCAGTCTGTTTCCTAGTGCCGGTTTGAAGTGCCTGCCGTTTTCACTGTAAAACCGAGTTGGGGCTTCTACCTCCCCATATATATGTATGGAGTGGAGTTGGCAACTGAAAAGAAACTTTGTGTTCCCTTCAAGCTAGGTGAAGGACGGCTTTCACACACACTTATCTGTGAGAACTGAGCATGTGGAGAGACGTTCGTTCATGCAGCACAAAGGGAACGGGTTGCAGGGGAAACCCTTACTCTGGTTTCTCAGTCTGTTTCCTAGTGCCGGTTTGAAGTGCCTGCCGTTTTCACTGTAAAACCGAGTTGGAGCTTGTACCTCCCCATATATATGTATGGAGTGGAGTTGGCAACTGAAAAGAAACTTTGTGTTCCCTTCAAGCTAGGTGAAGGACGGCTTTCACACACACTTATCTCTCAGAACTGAGCATGTGGAGAGACGTTCGTTCATGCAGCACAAAGGGAACGGGTTGCAGGGGAAACCCTTACTCTGGTTTCTCAGTCTGTTTCCTAGTGCCGGTTTGAAGTGCCTGCCGTTTTCACTGTAAAACCGAGTTGGAGCTTGTACCTCCCCATATATATGTATGGAGTGGAGTTGGCAACTGAAAAGAAACTTTGTGTTCCCTTCAAGCTAGGTGAAGGACGGCTTTCACACACACTTATCTCTCAGAACTGAGCATGTGGAGAGACGTTCGTTCATCCAGCACAAAGGGAACGGGTTGCAGGAGAAACCCTTACTCTGGTTTCTCAGTCTGTTTCCTAGTGCCGGTTTGAAGTGCCTGCCGTTTTCACTGTAAAACCGAGTTGGGGCTTCTACCTCCCCATATATATGTATGGAGTGGAGTTGGCAACTGAAAAGAAACTTTGTGTTCCCTTCAAGCTAGGTGAAGGACGGCTTTCACACACACTTATCTCTCAGAACTGAGCATGTGGAGAGACGTTCGTTCATGCAGCACAAAGGGAACGGGTTGCAGGGGAAACCCTTACTCTGGTTTCTCAGTCTGTTTCCTAGTGCCGGTTTGAAGTGCCTGCCGTTTTCACTGTAAAACCGAGTTGGAGCTTGTACCTCCCCATATATATGTATGGAGTGGAGTTGGCAACTGAAAAGAAACTTTGTGTTCCCTTCAAGCTAGGTGAAGGACGGCTTTCACACACACTTATCTCTCAGAACTGAGCATGTGGAGAGACGTTCGTTCATCCAGCACAAAGGGAACGGGTTGCAGGAGAAACCCTTACTCTGGTTTCTCAGTCTGTTTTCTTGTGCCGGTTTGAAGTGCCTGCCGTTTTCACTGTAAAACCGAGTTGGAGCTTGTACCTCCCCATATATATGTATGGAGTGGAGTTGGCAACTGAAAAGAAACTTTGTGTTCCCTTCAAGCTAGGTGAAGGACGGCTTTCACACACACTTATCTCTCAGAAATGAGCATGTGGAGAGACGTTCGTTCATCCAGCACAAAGGGAACGGGTTGCAGGAGAAACCCTTACTCTGGTTTCTCAGTCTGTTTCCTAGTGCCGGTTTGAAGTGCCTGCCGTTTTCACTGTAAAACCGAGTTGGAGCTTGTACCTCCCCATATATATGTATGGAGTGGAGTTGGCAACTGAAAAGAAACTTTGTGTTCCCTTCAAGCTAGGTGAAGGACGGCTTTCACACACACTTATCTCTCAGAACTGAGCATGTGGAGAGACGTTCGTTCATCCAGCACAAAGGGAACGGGTTGCAGGAGAAACCCTTACTCTGGTTTCTCAGTCTGTTTCCTAGTGCCGGTTTGAAGTGCCTGCCGTTTTCACTGTAAAACCGAGTTGGAGCTTGTACCTCCCCATATATATGTATGGAGTGGAGTTGGCAACTGAAAAGAAACTTTGTGTTCCCTTCAAGCTAGGTGAAGGACGGCTTTCACACACACTTATCTCTCAGAACTGAGCATGTGGAGAGACGTTCGTTCATCCAGCACAAAGGGAACGGCTTGCAGGGGAAACCCTTACTCTGGTTTCTCAGTCTGTTTCCTAGTGCCGGTTTGAAGTGCCTGCCGTTTTCACTGTAAAACCGAGTTGGAGCTTGTACCTCCCCATATATATGTATGGAGTGGAGTTGGCAACTGAAAAGAAACTTTGTGTTCCCTTCAAGCTAGGTGAAGGACGGCTTTCACACACACTTATCTCTCAGAACTGAGCATGTGGAGAGACGTTCGTTCATGCAGCACAAAGGGAACGGGTTGCAGGGGAAACCCTTACTCTGGTTTCTCAGTCTGTTTCCTAGTGCCGGTTTGAAGTGCCTGCCGTTTTCACTGTAAAACCGAGTTGGAGCTTGTACCTCCCCATATATATGTATGGAGTGGAGTTGGCAACTGAAAAGAAACTTTGTGTTCCCTTCAAGCTAGGTGAAGGACGGCTTTCACACACACTTATCTCTCAGAACTGAGCATGTGGAGAGACGTTCGTTCATCCAGCACAAAGGGAACGGGTTGCAGGGGAAACCCTTACTCTGGTTTCTCAGTCTGTTTCCTAGTGCCGGTTTGAAGTGCCTGCCTTTTTCACTGTAAAACCGAGTTGGAGCTTGTACCTCCCCATATATATGTATGGAGTGGAGTTGGCAACTGAAAAGAAACTTTGTGTTCCCTTCAAGCTAGGTGAAGGACGGCTTTCACACACACTTATCTCTCAGAACTGAGCATGTGGAGAGACGTTCGTTCATCCAGCACAAAGGGAACGGGTTGCAGGAGAAACCCTTACTCTGGTTTCTCAGTCTGTTTTCTTGTGCCGGTTTGAAGTGCCTGCCGTTTTCACTGTAAAACCGAGTTGGAGCTTGTACCTCCCCATATATATGTATGGAGTGGAGTTGGCAACTGAAAAGAAACTTTGTGTTCCCTTCAAGCTAGGTGAAGGACGGCTTTCACACAAACTTATCTCTCAGAACTGAGCATTTGGAGAGACGTTCGTTCATCCAGCACAAAGGGAACGGGTTGCAGGAGAAACCCTTACTCTGGTTTCTCAGTCTGTTTCCTAGTGCCGGTTTGAAGTGCCTGCCGTTTTCACTGTAAAACCGAGTTGGGGCTTCTACCTCCCCATATATATGTATGGAGTGGAGTTGGCAACTGAAAAGAAACTTTGTGTTCCCTTCAAGCTAGGTGAAGGACGGCTTTCACACACACTTATCTCTCAGAACTGAGCATGTGGAGAGACGTTCGTTCATGCAGCACAAAGGGAACGGGTTGCAGGGGAAACCCTTACTCTGGTTTCTCAGTCTGTTTCCTAGTGCCGGTTTGAAGTGCCTGCCGTTTTCACTGTAAAACCGAGTTGGAGCTTGTACCTCCCCATATATATGTATGGAGTGGAGTTGGCAACTGAAAAGAAACTTTGTGTTCCCTTCAAGCTAGGTGAAGGACGGCTTTCACACACACTTATCTCTCAGAACTGAGCATGTGGAGAGACGTTCGTTCATCCAGCACAAAGGGAACGGGTTGCAGGAGAAACCCTTACTCTGGTTTCTCAGTCTGTTTCCTAGTGCCGGTTTGAAGTGCCTGCCGTTTTCACTGTAAAACCGAGTTGGAGCTTGTACCTCCCCATATATATGTATGGAGTGGAGTTGGCAACTGAAAAGAAACTTTGTGTTCCCTTCAAGCTAGGTGAAGGACGGCTTTCACACACACTTATCTCTCAGAACTGAGCATGTGGAGAGACGTTCGTTCATCCAGCACAAAGGGAACGGGTTGCAGGAGAAACCCTTACTCTGGTTTCTCAGTCTGTTTCCTAGTGCCGGTTTGAAGTGCCTGCCGTTTTCACTGTAAAACCGAGTTGGGGCTTGTACCTCCCCATATATATGTATGGAGTGGAGTTGGCAACTGAAAAGAAACTTTGTGTTCCCTTCAAGCTAGGTGAAGGACGGCTTTCACACACACTTATCTCTCAGAACTGAGCATGTGGAGAGACGTTCGTTCATCCAGCACAAAGGGAACGGGTTGCAGGAGAAACCCTTACTCTGGTTTCTCAGTCTGTTTCCTAGTGCCGGTTTGAAGTGCCTGCCGTTTTCACTGTAAAACCGAGTTGGAGCTTGTACCTCCCCATATATATGTATGGAGTGGAGTTGGCAACTGAAAAGAAACTTTGTGTTCCCTTCAAGCTAGGTGAAGGACGGCTTTCACACACACTTATCTCTCAGAACTGAGCATGTGGAGAGACGTTCGTTCATGCAGCACAAAGGGAACGGGTTGCAGGGGAAACCCTTACTCTGGTTTCTCAGTCTGTTTCCTAGTGCCGGTTTGAAGTGCCTGCCGTTTTCACTGTAAAACCGAGTTGGAGCTTGTACCTCCCCATATATATGTATGGAGTGGAGTTGGCAACTGAAAAGAAACTTTGTGTTCCCTTCAAGCTAGGTGAAGGACGGCTTTCACACACACTTATCTCTCAGAACTGAGCATGTGGAGAGACTTTCGTTCATCCAGCACAAAGGGAACGGGTTGCAGGAGAAACCCTTACTCTGGTTTCTCAGTCTGTTTTCTTGTGCCGGTTTGAAGTGCCTGCCGTTTTCACTGTAAAACCGAGTTGGAACTTGTACCTCCCCATATATATGTATGGAGTGGAGTTGGCAACTGAAAAGAAACTTTGTGTTCCCTTCAAGCTAGGTGAAGGACGGCTTTCACACACACTTATCTCTCAGAACTGAGCATGTGGAGAGACGTTCGTTCATCCAGCACAAAGGGAACGGGTTGCAGGAGAAACCCTTACTCTGGTTTCTCAGTCTGTTTCCTAGTGCCGGTTTGAAGTGCCTGCCGTTTTCACTGTAAAACCGAGTTGGAGCTTGTACCTCCCCATATATATGTATGGAGTGGATTTGGCAACTGAAAAGAAACTTTGTGTTCCCTTCAAGCTAGGTGAAGGACGGCTTTCACACACACTTATCTCTCAGAACTGAGCATGTGGAGAGACGTTCGTTCATCCAGCACAAAGGGAACGGCTTGCAGGGGAAACCCTTACTCTGGTTTCTCAGTCTGTTTCCTAGTGCCGGTTTGAAGTGCCTGCCGTTTTCACTGTAAAACCGAGTTGGAGCTTGTACCTCCCCATATATATGTATGGAGTGGAGTTGGCAACTGAAAAGAAACTTTGTGTTCCCTTCAAGCTAGGTGAAGGACGGCTTTCACACACACTTATCTCTCAGAACTGAGCATGTGGAGAGACGTTCGTTCATGCAGCACAAAGGGAACGGGTTGCAGGGGAAACCCTTACTCTGGTTTCTCAGTCTGTTTCCTAGTGCCGGTTTGAAGTGCCTGCCGTTTTCACTGTAAAACCGAGTTGGAGCTTGTACCTCCCCATATATATGTATGGAGTGGAGTTGGCAACTGAAAAGAAACTTTGTGTTCCCTTCAAGCTAGGTGAAGGACGGCTTTCACACACACTTATCTCTCAGAACTGAGCATGTGGAGAGACGTTCGTTCATCCAGCACAAAGGGAACTGGTTGCAGGAGAAACCCTTACTCTGGTTTCTCAGTCTGTTTTCTTGTGCCGGTTTGAAGTGCCTGCCGTTTTCACTGTAAAACCGAGTTGGAGCTTGTACCTCCCCATATATATGTATGGAGTGGAGTTGGCAACTGAAAAGAAACTTTGTGTTCCCTTCAAGCTAGGTGAAGGACGGCTTTCACACAAACTTATCTCTCAGAACTGAGCATTTGGAGAGACGTTCGTTCATCCAGCACAAAGGGAACGGGTTGCAGGAGAAACCCTTACTCTGGTTTCTCAGTCTGTTTCCTAGTGCCGGTTTGAAGTGCCTGCCGTTTTCACTGTAAAACCGAGTTGGAGCTTGTACCTCCCCATATATATGTATGGAGTGGAGTTGGCAACTGAAAAGAAACTTTGTGTTCCCTTCAAGCTAGGTGAAGGACGGCTTTCACACAAACTTATCTCTCAGAACTGAGCATTTGGAGAGACGTTCGTTCATCCAGCACAAAGGGAACGGGTTGCAGGAGAAACCCTTACTCTGGTTTCTCAGTCTGTTTCCTAGTGCCGGTTTGAAGTGCCTGCCGTTTTCACTGTAAAACCGAGTTGGAGCTTGTACCTCCCCATATATATGTATGGAGTGGAGTTGGCAACTGAAAAGAAACTTTGTGTTCCCTTCAAGCTAGGTGAAGGACGGCTTTCACACACACTTATCTCTCAGAACTGAGCATGTGGAGAGACGTTCGTTCATGCAGCACAAAGGGAACGGGTTGCAGGGGAAACCCTTACTCTGGTTTCTCAGTCTGTTTCCTAGTGCCGGTTTGAAGTGCCTGCCGTTTTCACTGTAAAACCGAGTTGGAGCTTGTACCTCCCCATATATATGTATGGAGTGGAGTTGGCAACTGAAAAGAAACTTTGTGTTCCCTTCAAGCTAGGTGAAGGACGGCTTTCACACACACTTATCTCTCAGAACTGAGCATGTGGAGAGACGTTCGTTCATCCAGCACAAAGGGAACGGGTTGCAGGGGAAACCCTTACTCTGGTTTCTCAGTCTGTTTCCTAGTGCCGGTTTGAAGTGCCTGCCTTTTTCACTGTAAAACCGAGTTGGAGCTTGTACCTCCCCATATATATGAATGGAGTGGAGTTGGCAACTGAAAAGAAACTTTGTGTTCCCTTCAAGCTAGGTGAAGGACGGCTTTCACACACACTTATCTCTCAGAACTGAGCATGTGGAGAGACGTTCGTTCATCAAGCACAAAGGGAACGGGTTGCAGGAGAAACCCTTACTCTGGTTTCTCAGTCTGTTTTCTTGTGCCGGTTTGAAGTGCCTGCCGTTTTCACTGTAAAACCGAGTTGGAGCTTGTACCTCCCCATATATATGTATGGAGTGGAGTTGGCAACTGAAAAGAAACTTTGTGTTCCCTTCAAGCTAGGTGAAGGACGGCTTTCACACAAACTTATCTCTCAGAACTGAGCATTTGGAGAGACGTTCGTTCATCCAGCACAAAGGGAACGGGTTGCAGGAGAAACCCTTACTCTGGTTTCTCAGTCTGTTTCCTAGTGCCGGTTTGAAGTGCCTGCCGTTTTCACTGTAAAACCGAGTTGGGGCTTCTACCTCCCCATATATATGTATGGAGTGGAGTTGGCAACTGAAAAGAAACTTTGTGTTCCCTTCAAGCTAGGTGAAGGACGGCTTTCACACACACTTATCTCTCAGAACTGAGCATGTGGAGAGACGTTCGTTCATGCAGCACAAAGGGAACGGGTTGCAGGGGAAACCCTTACTCTGGTTTCTCAGTCTGTTTCCTAGTGCCGGTTTGAAGTGCCTGCCGTTTTCACTGTAAAACCGAGTTGGAGCTTGTACCTCCCCATATATATGTATGGAGTGGAGTTGGCAACTGAAAAGAAACTTTGTGTTCCCTTCAAGCTAGGTGAAGGACGGCTTTCACACACACTTATCTCTCAGAACTGAGCATGTGGAGAGACGTTCGTTCATCCAGCACAAAGGGAACGGGTTGCAGGAGAAACCCTTACTCTGGTTTCTCAGTCTGTTTCCTAGTGCCGGTTTGAAGTGCCTGCCGTTTTCACTGTAAAACCGAGTTGGAGCTTGTACCTCCCCATATATATGTATGGAGTGGAGTTGGCAACTGAAAAGAAACTTTGTGTTCCCTTCAAGCTAGGTGAAGGACGGCTTTCACACACACTTATCTCTCAGAACTGAGCATGTGGAGAGACGTTCGTTCATCCAGCACAAAGGGAACGGGTTGCAGGAGAAACCCTTACTCTGGTTTCTCAGTCTGTTTCCTAGTGCTGGTTTGAAGTGCCTGCCTTTTTCACTGTAAAACCGAGTTGGAGCTTGTACCTCCCCATATATATGTATGGAGTGGAGTTGGCAACTGAAAAGAAACTTTGTGTTCCCTTCAAGCTAGGTGAAGGACGGCTTTCACACACACTTATCTCTCAGAACTGAGCATGTGGAGAGACGTTCGTTCATGCAGCACAAAGGGAACGGGTTGCAGGGGAAACCCTTACTCTGGTTTCTCAGTCTGTTTCCTAGTGCCGGTTTGAAGTGCCTGCCGTTTTCACTGTAAAACCGAGTTGGAGCTTGTACCTCCCCATATATATGTATGGAGTGGAGTTGGCAACTGAAAAGAAACTTTGTGTTCCCTTCAAGCTAGGTGAAGGACGGCTTTCACACACACTTATCTCTCAGAACTGAGCATGTGGAGAGACGTTCGTTCATCCAGCACAAAGGGAACGGGTTGCAGGAGAAACCCTTACTCTGGTTTCTCAGTCTGTTTTCTTGTGCCGGTTTGAAGTGCCTGCCGTTTTCACTGTAAAACCGAGTTGGAGCTTGTACCTCCCCATATATATGTATGGAGTGGAGTTGGCAACTGAAAAGAAACTTTGTGTTCCCTTCAAGCTAGGTGAAGGACGGCTTTCACACACACTTATCTCTCAGAACTGAGCATGTGGAGAGACGTTCGTTCATCCAGCACAAAGGGAACGGGTTGCAGGAGAAACCCTTACTCTGGTTTCTCAGTCTGTTTCCTAGTGCCGGTTTGAAGTGCCTGCCGTTTTCACTGTAAAACCGAGTTGGAGCTTGTACCTCCCCATATATATGTATGGAGTGGAGTTGGCAACTGAAAAGAAACTTTGTGTTCCCTTCAAGCTAGGTGAAGGACGGCTTTCACACACACTTATCTCTCAGAACTGAGCATGTGGAGAGACGTTCGTTCATCCAGCACAAAGGGAACGGGTTGCAGGAGAAACCCTTACTCTGGTTTCTCAGTCTGTTTCCTAGTGCCGGTTTGAAGTGCCTGCCGTTTTCACTGTAAAACCGAGTTGGAGCTTGTACCTCCCCATATATATGTATGGAGTGGATTTGGCAACTGAAAAGAAACTTTGTGTTCCCTTCAAGCTAGGTGAAGGACGGCTTTCACACACACTTATCTCTCAGAACTGAGCATGTGGAGAGACGTTCGTTCATCCAGCACAAAGGGAACGGCTTGCAGGGGAAACCCTTACTCTGGTTTCTCAGTCTGTTTCCTAGTGCCGGTTTGAAGTGCCTGCCGTTTTCACTGTAAAACCGAGTTGGAGCTTGTACCTCCCCATATATATGTATGGAGTGGAGTTGGCAACTGAAAAGAAACTTTGTGTTCCCTTCAAGCTAGGTGAAGGACGGCTTTCACACACACTTATCTCTCAGAACTGAGCATGTGGAGAGACGTTCGTTCATGCAGCACAAAGGGAACGGGTTGCAGGGGAAACCCTTACTCTGGTTTCTCAGTCTGTTTCCTAGTGCCGGTTTGAAGTGCCTGCCGTTTTCACTGTAAAACCGAGTTGGAGCTTGTACCTCCCCATATATATGTATGGAGTGGAGTTGGCAACTGAAAAGAAACTTTGTGTTCCCTTCAAGCTAGGTGAAGGACGGCTTTCACACACACTTATCTCTCAGAACTGAGCATGTGGAGAGACGTTCGTTCATCCAGCACAAAGGGAACGGGTTGCAGGAGAAACCCTTACTCTGGTTTCTCAGTCTGTTTTCTTGTGCCGGTTTGAAGTGCCTGCCGTTTTCACTGTAAAACCGAGTTGGAGCTTGTACCTCCCCATATATATGTATGGAGTGGAGTTGGCAACTGAAAAGAAACTTTGTGTTCCCTTCAAGCTAGGTGAAGGACGGCTTTCACACAAACTTATCTCTCAGAACTGAGCATTTGGAGAGACGTTCGTTCATCCAGCACAAAGGGAACGGGTTGCAGGAGAAACCCTTACTCTGGTTTCTCAGTCTGTTTCCTAGTGCCGGTTTGAAGTGCCTGCCGTTTTCACTGTAAAACCGAGTTGGGGCTTCTACCTCCCCATATATATGTATGGAGTGGAGTTGGCAACTGAAAAGAAACTTTGTGTTCCCTTCAAGCTAGGTGAAGGACGGCTTTCACACACACTTATCTCTCAGAACTGAGCATGTGGAGAGACGTTCGTTCATGCAGCACAAAGGGAACGGGTTGCAGGGGAAACCCTTACTCTGGTTTCTCAGTCTGTTTCCTAGTGCCGGTTTGAAGTGCCTGCCGTTTTCACTGTAAAACCGAGTTGGAGCTTGTACCTCCCCATATATATGTATGGAGTGGAGTTGGCAACTGAAAAGAAACTTTGTGTTCCCTTCAAGCTAGGTGAAGGACGGCTTTCACACACACTTATCTCTCAGAACTGAGCATGTGGAGAGACGTTCGTTCATCCAGCACAAAGGGAACGGGTTGCAGGAGAAACCCTTACTCTGGTTTCTCAGTCTGTTTTCTTGTGCCGGTTTGAAGTGCCTGCCGTTTTCACTGTAAAACCGAGTTGGAGCTTGTACCTCCCCATATATATGTATGGAGTGGAGTTGGCAACTGAAAAGAAACTTTGTGTTCCCTTCAAGCTAGGTGAAGGACGGCTTTCACACACACTTATCTCTCAGAACTGAGCATGTGGAGAGACGTTCGTTCATCCAGCACAAAGGGAACGGGTTGCAGGAGAAACCCTTACTCTGGTTTCTCAGTCTGTTTCCTAGTGCCGGTTTGAAGTGCCTGCCGTTTTCACTGTAAAACCGAGTTGGAGCTTGTACCTCCCCATATATATGTATGGAGTGGAGTTGGCAACTGAAAAGAAACTTTGTGTTCCCTTCAAGCTAGGTGAAGGACGGCTTTCACACACACTTATCTCTCAGAACTGAGCATGTGGAGAGACGTTCGTTCATCCAGCACAAAGGGAACGGGTTGCAGGAGAAACCCTTACTCTGGTTTCTCAGTCTGTTTCCTAGTGCCGGTTTGAAGTGCCTGCCGTTTTCACTGTAAAACCGAGTTGGAGCTTGTACCTCCCCATATATATGTATGGAGTGGAGTTGGCAACTGAAAAGAAACTTTGTGTTCCCTTCAAGCTAGGTGAAGGACGGCTTTCACACACACTTATCTCTCAGAACTGAGCATGTGGAGAGACGTTCGTTCATCCAGCACAAAGGGAACGGGTTGCAGGAGAAACCCTTACTCTGGTTTCTCAGTCTGTTTCCTAGTGCCGGTTTGAAGTGCCTGCCGTTTTCACTGTAAAACCGAGTTGGAGCTTGTACCTCCCCATATATATGTATGGAGTGGAGTTGGCAACTGAAAAGAAACTTTGTGTTCCCTTCAAGCTAGGTGAAGGACGGCTTTCACACACACTTATCTCTCAGAACTGAGCATGTGGAGAGACGTTCGTTCATGCAGCACAAAGGGAACGGGTTGCAGGGGAAACCCTTACTCTGGTTTCTCAGTCTGTTTCCTAGTGCCGGTTTGAAGTGCCTGCCGTTTTCACTGTAAAACCGAGTTGGAGCTTGTACCTCCCCATATATATGTATGGAGTGGAGTTGGCAACTGAAAAGAAACTTTGTGTTCCCTTCAAGCTAGGTGAAGGACGGCTTTCACACACACTTATCTCTCAGAACTGAGCATGTGGAGAGACGTTCGTTCATCCAGCACAAAGGGAACGGGTTGCAGGGGAAACCCTTACTCTGGTTTCTCAGTCTGTTTCCTAGTGCCGGTTTGAAGTGCCTGCCTTTTTCACTGTAAAACCGAGTTGGAGCTTGTACCTCCCCATATATATGAATGGAGTGGAGTTGGCAACTGAAAAGAAACTTTGTGTTCCCTTCAAGCTAGGTGAAGGACGGCTTTCACACACACTTATCTCTCAGAACTGAGCATGTGGAGAGACGTTCGTTCATCCAGCACAAAGGGAACGGGTTGCAGGAGAAACCCTTACTCTGGTTTCTCAGTCTGTTTTCTTGTGCCGGTTTGAAGTGCCTGCCGTTTTCACTGTAAAACCGAGTTGGAGCTTGTACCTCCCCATATATATGTATGGAGTGGAGTTGGCAACTGAAAAGAAACTTTGTGTTCCCTTCAAGCTAGGTGAAGGACGGCTTTCACACAAACTTATCTCTCAGAACTGAGCATTTGGAGAGACGTTCGTTCATCCAGCACAAAGGGAACGGGTTGCAGGAGAAACCCTTACTCTGGTTTCTCAGTCTGTTTCCTAGTGCCGGTTTGAAGTGCCTGCCGTTTTCACTGTAAAACCGAGTTGGGGCTTCTACCTCCCCATATATATGTATGGAGTGGAGTTGGCAACTGAAAAGAAACTTTGTGTTCCCTTCAAGCTAGGTGAAGGACGGCTTTCACACACACTTATCTCTCAGAACTGAGCATGTGGAGAGACGTTCGTTCATGCAGCACAAAGGGAACGGGTTGCAGGGGAAACCCTTACTCTGGTTTCTCAGTCTGTTTCCTAGTGCCGGTTTGAAGTGCCTGCCGTTTTCACTGTAAAACCGAGTTGGAGCTTGTACCTCCCCATATATATGTATGGAGTGGAGTTGGCAACTGAAAAGAAACTTTGTGTTCCCTTCAAGCTAGGTGAAGGACGGCTTTCACACACACTTATCTCTCAGAACTGAGCATGTGGAGAGACGTTCGTTCATCCAGCACAAAGGGAACGGGTTGCAGGAGAAACCCTTACTCTGGTTTCTCAGTCTGTTTTCTTGTGCCGGTTTGAAGTGCCTGCCGTTTTCACTGTAAAACCGAGTTGGAGCTTGTACCTCCCCATATATATGTATGGAGTGGAGTTGGCAACTGAAAAGAAACTTTGTGTTCCCTTCAAGCTAGGTGAAGGACGGCTTTCACACACACTTATCTCTCAGAACTGAGCATGTGGAGAGACGTTCGTTCATCCAGCACAAAGGGAACGGGTTGCAGGAGAAACCCTTACTCTGGTTTCTCAGTCTGTTTCCTAGTGCCGGTTTGAAGTGCCTGCCGTTTTCACTGTAAAACCGAGTTGGAGCTTGTACCTCCCCATATATATGTATGGAGTGGAGTTGGCAACTGAAAAGAAACTTTGTGTTCCCTTCAAGCTAGGTGAAGGACGGCTTTCACACACACTTATCTCTCAGAACTGAGCATGTGGAGAGACGTTCGTTCATCCAGCACAAAGGGAACGGGTTGCAGGAGAAACCCTTACTCTGGTTTCTCAGTCTGTTTCCTAGTGCCGGTTTGAAGTGCCTGCCGTTTTCACTGTAAAACCGAGTTGGAGCTTGTACCTCCCCATATATATGTATGGAGTGGAGTTGGCAACTGAAAAGAAACTTTGTGTTCCCTTCAAGCTAGGTGAAGGACGGCTTTCACACACACTTATCTCTCAGAACTGAGCATGTGGAGAGACGTTCGTTCATCCAGCACAAAGGGAACGGGTTGCAGGAGAAACCCTTACTCTGGTTTCTCAGTCTGTTTCCTAGTGCCGGTTTGAAGTGCCTGCCGTTTTCACTGTAAAACCGAGTTGGAGCTTGTACCTCCCCATATATATGTATGGAGTGGAGTTGGCAACTGAAAAGAAACTTTGTGTTCCCTTCAAGCTAGGTGAAGGACGGCTTTCACACACACTTATCTCTCAGAACTGAGCATGTGGAGAGACGTTCGTTCATCCAGCACAAAGGGAACGGGTTGCAGGAGAAACCCTTACTCTGGTTTCTCAGTCTGTTTTCTTGTGCCGGTTTGAAGTGCCTGCCGTTTTCACTGTAAAACCGAGTTGGAGCTTGTACCTCCCCATATATATGTATGGAGTGGAGTTGGCAACTGAAAAGAAACTTTGTGTTCCCTTCAAGCTAGGTGAAGGACGGCTTTCACACAAACTTATCTCTCAGAACTGAGCATTTGGAGAGACGTTCGTTCATCCAGCACAAAGGGAACGGGTTGCAGGAGAAACCCTTACTCTGGTTTCTCAGTCTGTTTCCTAGTGCCGGTTTGAAGTGCCTGCCGTTTTCACTGTAAAACCGAGTTGGGGCTTCTACCTCCCCATATATATGTATGGAGTGGAGTTGGCAACTGAAAAGAAACTTTGTGTTCCCTTCAAGCTAGGTGAAGGACGGCTTTCACACACACTTATCTCTCAGAACTGAGCATGTGGAGAGACGTTCGTTCATGCAGCACAAAGGGAACGGGTTGCAGGGGAAACCCTTACTCTGGTTTCTCAGTCTGTTTCCTAGTGCCGGTTTGAAGTGCCTGCCGTTTTCACTGTAAAACCGAGTTGGAGCTTGTACCTCCCCATATATATGTATGGAGTGGAGTTGGCAACTGAAAAGAAACTTTGTGTTCCCTTCAAGCTAGGTGAAGGACGGCTTTCACACACACTTATCTCTCAGAACTGAGCATGTGGAGAGACGTTCGTTCATCCAGCACAAAGGGAACGGGTTGCAGGAGAAACCCTTACTCTGGTTTCTCAGTCTGTTTTCTTGTGCCGGTTTGAAGTGCCTGCCGTTTTCACTGTAAAACCGAGTTGGAGCTTGTACCTCCCCATATATATGTATGGAGTGGAGTTGGCAACTGAAAAGAAACTTTGTGTTCCCTTCAAGCTAGGTGAAGGACGGCTTTCACACACACTTATCTCTCAGAACTGAGCATGTGGAGAGACGTTCGTTCATCCAGCACAAAGGGAACGGGTTGCAGGAGAAACCCTTACTCTGGTTTCTCAGTCTGTTTCCTAGTGCCGGTTTGAAGTGCCTGCCGTTTTCACTGTAAAACCGAGTTGGAGCTTGTACCTCCCCATATATATGTATGGAGTGGAGTTGGCAACTGAAAAGAAACTTTGTGTTCCCTTCAAGCTAGGTGAAGGACGGCTTTCACACACACTTATCTCTCAGAACTGAGCATGTGGAGAGACGTTCGTTCATCCAGCACAAAGGGAACGGGTTGCAGGAGAAACCCTTACTCTGGTTTCTCAGTGTGTTTCCTAGTGCCGGTTTGAAGTGCCTGCCGTTTTCACTGTAAAACCGAGTTGGAGCTTGTACCTCCCCATATATATGTATGGAGTGGAGTTGGCAACTGAAAAGAAACTTTGTGTTCCCTTCAAGCTAGGTGAAGGACGGCTTTCACACACACATATCTCTCAGAACTGAGCATGTGGAGAGACGTTCGTTCATCCAGCACAAAGGGAACGGGTTGCAGGAGAAACCCTTACTCTGGTTTCTCAGTCTGTTTCCTAGTGCCGGTTTGAAGTGCCTGCCGTTTTCACTGTAAAACCGAGTTGGAGCTTGTACCTCCCCATATATATGTATGGAGTGGAGTTGGCAACTGAAAAGAAACTTTGTGTTCCCTTCAAGCTAGGTGAAGGACGGCTTTCACACACACTTATCTCTCAGAACTGAGCATGTGGAGAGACGTTCGTTCATCCAGCACAAAGGGAACGGGTTGCAGGGGAAACCCTTACTCTGGTTTCTCAGTCTGTTTCCTAGTGCCGGTTTGAAGTGCCTGCCGTTTTCACTGTAAAACCGAGTTGGAGCTTGTACCTCCCCATATATATGTATGGAGTGGAGTTGGCAACTGAAAAGAAACTTTGTGTTCCCTTCAAGCTAGGTGAAGGACGGCTTTCACACACACTTATCTCTCAGAACTGAGCATGTGGAGAGACGTTCGTTCATCCAGCACAAAGGGAACGGGTTGCAGGAGAAACCCTTACTCTGGTTTCTCAGTCTGTTTTCTTGTGCCGGTTTGAAGTGCCTGCCGTTTTCACTGTAAAACCGAGTTGGAGCTTGTACCTCCCCATATATATGTATGGAGTGGAGTTGGCAACTGAAAAGAAACTTTGTGTTCCCTTCAAGCTAGGTGAAGGACGGCTTTCACACACACTTATCTCTCAGAACTGAGCATGTGGAGAGACGTTCGTTCATCCAGCACAAAGGGAACGGGTTGCAGGAGAAACCCTTACTCTGGTTTCTCAGTCTGTTTCCTAGTGCCGGTTTGAAGTGCCTGCCGTTTTCACTGTAAAACCGAGTTGGAGCTTGTACCTCCCCATATATATGTATGGAGTGGAGTTGGCAACTGAAAAGAAACTTTGTGTTCCCTTCAAGCTAGGTGAAGGACGGCTTTCACACACACTTATCTCTCAGAACTGAGCATGTGGAGAGACGTTCATTCATCCAGCACAAAGGGAACGGGTTGCAGGGGAAACCCTTACTCTGGTTTCTCAGTCTGTTTCCTAGTGCCGGTTTGAAGTGCCTGCCGTTTTCACTGTAAAACCGAGTTGGAGCTTGTACCTCCCCATATATATGTATGGAGTGGAGTTGGCAACTGAAAAGAAACTTTGTGTTCATTTCAAGCTAGGTGAAGGACGGCTTTCACACACACTTATCTCTCAGAACTGAGCATGTGGAGAGACGTTCGTTCATCCAGCACAAAGGGAACGGGTTGCAGGAGAAACCCTTACTCTGGTTTCTCAGTCTGTTTTCTTGTGCCGGTTTGAAGTGCCTGCCGTTTTCACTGTAAAACCGAGTTGGAGCTTGTACCTCCCCATATATATGTATGGAGTGGAGTTGGCAACTGAAAAGAAACTTTGTGTTCCCTTCAAGCTAGGTGAAGGACGGCTTTCACACACACTTATCTCTCAGAACTGAGCATGTGGAGAGACGTTCGTTCATCCAGCACAAAGGGAACGGGTTGCAGGAGAAACCCTTACTCTGGTTTCTCAGTCTGTTTCCTAGTGCCGGTTTGAAGTGCCTGCCGTTTTCACTGTAAAACCGAGTTGGAGCTTGTACCTCCCCATATATATGTATGGAGTGGAGTTGGCAACTGAAAAGAAACTTTGTGTTCCCTTCAAGCTAGGTGAAGGACGGCTTTCACACACACTTATCTCTCAGAACTGAGCATGTGGAGAGACGTTCGTTCATCCAGCACAAAGGGAAAGGGTTGCAGGGGAAACCCTTACTCTGGTTTCTCAGTCTGTTTCCTAGTGCCGGTTTGAAGTGCCTGCCGTTTTCACTGTAAAACCGAGTTGGAGCTTGTACCTCCCCATATATATGTATGGAGTGGAGTTGGCAACTGAAAAGAAACTTTGTGTTCCCTTCAAGCTAGGTGAAGGACGGCTTTCACACACACTTATCTCTCAGAACTGAGCATGTGGAGAGACGTTCGTTCATCCAGCACAAAGGGAACGGGTTGCAGGGGAAACCCTTACTCTGGTTTCTCAGTCTGTTTCCTAGTGCCGGTTTGAAGTGCCTGCCGTTTTCACTGTAAAACCGAGTTGGAGCTTGTACCTCCCCATATATATGTATGGAGTGGAGTTGGCAACTGAAAAGAAACTTTGTGTTCCCTTCAAGCTAGGTGAAGGACGGCTTTCACACACACTTATCTCTCAGAACTGAGCATGTGGAGAGACGTTCGTTCATCCAGCACAAAGGGAACGGGTTGCAGGAGAAACCCTTACTCTGGTTTCTCAGTCTGTTTTCTTGTGCCGGTTTGAAGTGCCTGCCGTTTTCACTGTAAAACCGAGTTGGAGCTTGTACCTCCCCATATATATGTATGGAGTGGAGTTGGCAACTGAAAAGAAACTTTGTGTTCCCTTCAAGCTAGGTGAAGGACGGCTTTCACACACACTTATCTCTCAGAACTGAGCATGTGGAGAGACGTTCGTTCATCCAGCACAAAGGGAACGGGTTGCAGGAGAAACCCTTACTCTGGTTTCTCAGTCTGTTTCCTAGTGCCGGTTTGAAGTGCCTGCCGTTTTCACTGTAAAACCGAGTTGGAGCTTGTACCTCCCCATATATATGTATGGAGTGGAGTTGGCAACTGAAAAGAAACTTTGTGTTCCCTTCAAGCTAGGTGAAGGACGGCTTTCACACACACTTATCTCTCAGAACTGAGCATGTGGAGAGACGTTCGTTCATCCAGCACAAAGGGAACGGGTTGCAGGAGAAACCCTTACTCTGGTTTCTCAGTGTGTTTCCTAGTGCCGGTTTGAAGTGCCTGCCGTTTTCACTGTAAAACCGAGTTGGAGCTTGTACCTCCCCATATATATGTATGGAGTGGAGTTGGCAACTGAAAAGAAACTTTGTGTTCCCTTCAAGCTAGGTGAAGGACGGCTTTCACACACACATATCTCTCAGAACTGAGCATGTGGAGAGACGTTCGTTCATCCAGCACAAAGGGAACGGGTTGCAGGAGAAACCCTTACTCTGGTTTCTCAGTCTGTTTCCTAGTGCCGGTTTGAAGTGCCTGCCGTTTTCACTGTAAAACCGAGTTGGAGCTTGTACCTCCCCATATATATGTATGGAGTGGAGTTGGCAACTGAAAAGAAACTTTGTGTTCCCTTCAAGCTAGGTGAAGGACGGCTTTCACACACACTTATCTCTCAGAACTGAGCATGTGGAGAGACGTTCGTTCATCCAGCACAAAGGGAACGGGTTGCAGGGGAAACCCTTACTCTGGTTTCTCAGTCTGTTTCCTAGTGCCGGTTTGAAGTGCCTGCCGTTTTCACTGTAAAACCGAGTTGGAGCTTGTACCTCCCCATATATATGTATGGAGTGGAGTTGGCAACTGAAAAGAAACTTTGTGTTCCCTTCAAGCTAGGTGAAGGACGGCTTTCACACACACTTATCTCTCAGAACTGAGCATGTGGAGAGACGTTCGTTCATCCAGCACAAAGGGAACGGGTTGCAGGAGAAACCCTTACTCTGGTTTCTCAGTCTGTTTTCTTGTGCCGGTTTGAAGTGCCTGCCGTTTTCACTGTAAAACCGAGTTGGAGCTTGTACCTCCCCATATATATGTATGGAGTGGAGTTGGCAACTGAAAAGAAACTTTGTGTTCCCTTCAAGCTAGGTGAAGGACGGCTTTCACACACACTTATCTCTCAGAACTGAGCATGTGGAGAGACGTTCGTTCATCCAGCACAAAGGGAACGGGTTGCAGGAGAAACCCTTACTCTGGTTTCTCAGTCTGTTTCCTAGTGCCGGTTTGAAGTGCCTGCCGTTTTCACTGTAAAACCGAGTTGGAGCTTGTACCTCCCCATATATATGTATGGAGTGGAGTTGGCAACTGAAAAGAAACTTTGTGTTCCCTTCAAGCTAGGTGAAGGACGGCTTTCACACACACTTATCTCTCAGAACTGAGCATGTGGAGAGACGTTCGTTCATCCAGCACAAAGGGAACGGGTTGCAGGAGAAACCCTTACTCTGGTTTCTCAGTCTGTTTTCTTGTGCCGGTTTGAAGTGCCTGCCGTTTTCACTGTAAAACCGAGTTGGAGCTTGTACCTCCCCATATATATGTATGGAGTGGAGTTGGCAACTGAAAAGAAACTTTGTGTTCCCTTCAAGCTAGGTGAAGGACGGCTTTCACACACACTTATCTCTCAGAACTGAGCATGTGGAGAGACGTTCGTTCATCCAGCACAAAGGGAACGGGTTGCAGGAGAAACCCTTACTCTGGTTTCTCAGTCTGTTTCCTAGTGCCGGTTTGAAGTGCCTGCCGTTTTCACTGTAAAACCGAGTTGGAGCTTGTACCTCCCCATATATATGTATGGAGTGGAGTTGGCAACTGAAAAGAAACTTTGTGTTCCCTTCAAGCTAGGTGAAGGACGGCTTTCACACACACTTATCTCTCAGAACTGAGCATGTGGAGAGACGTTCGTTCATCCAGCACAAAGGGAAAGGGTTGCAGGGGAAACCCTTACTCTGGTTTCTCAGTCTGTTTCCTAGTGCCGGTTTGAAGTGCCTGCCGTTTTCACTGTAAAACCGAGTTGGAGCTTGTACCTCCCCATATATATGTATGGAGTGGAGTTGGCAACTGAAAAGAAACTTTGTGTTCCCTTCAAGCTAGGTGAAGGACGGCTTTCACACACACTTATCTCTCAGAACTGAGCATGTGGAGAGACGTTCGTTCATCCAGCACAAAGGGAACGGGTTGCAGGAGAAACCCTTACTCTGGTTTCTCAGTCTGTTTCCTAGTGCCGGTTTGAAGTGCCTGCCGTTTTCACTGTAAAACCGAGTTGGAGCTTGTACCTCCCCATATATATGTGTGGAGTGGAGTTGGCAACTGAAAAGAAACTTTGTGTTCCCTTCAAGCTAGGTGAAGGACGGCTTTCACACACACTTATCTCTCAGAACTGAGCATGTGGAGAGACGTTCGTTCATCCAGCACAAAGGGAACGGGTTGCAGGAGAAACCCTTACTCTGGTTTCTCAGTCTGTTTTCTTGTGCCGGTTTGAAGTGCCTGCCGTTTTCACTGTAAAACCGAGTTGGAGCTTGTACCTCCCCATATATATGTATGGAGTGGAGTTGGCTACTGAAAAGAAACTTTGTGTTCCCTTCAAGCTAGGTGAAGGACGGCTTTCACACACACTTATCTCTCAGAACTGAGCATGTGGAGAGACGTTCGTTCATCCAGCACAAAGGGAACGGGTTGCAGGAGAAACCCTTACTCTGGTTTCTCAGTCTGTTTCCTAGTGCCCCTTTGAAGTGCCTGCCGTTTTCACTGTAAAACCGAGTTGGAGCTTGTACCTCCCCATATATATGTATGGAGTGGAGTTGGCAACTGAAAAGAAACTTTGTGTTCCCTTCAAGCTAGGTGAAGGACGGCTTTCACACACACTTATCTCTCAGAACTGAGCATGTGGAGAGACGTTCGTTCATCCAGCACAAAGGGAACGGGTTGCAGGAGAAACCCTTACTCTGGTTTCTCAGTCTGTTTCCTAGTGCCGGTTTGAAGTGCCTGCCGTTTTCACTGTAAAACCGAGTTGGAGCTTGTACCTCCCCATATATATGTATGGAGTGGAGTTGGCAACTGAAAAGAAACTTTGTGTTCCCTTCAAGCTAGGTGAAGTACGGCTTTCACACACACTTATCTCTCAGAACTGAGCATGTGGAGAGACGTTCGTTCATCCAGCACAAAGGGAACGGGTTGCAGGAGAAACCCTTACTCTGGTTTCTCAGTCTGTTTCCTAGTGCCGGTTTGAAGTGCCTGCCATTTTCACTGTAAAACCGAGTTGGAGCTTGTACCTCCCCATATATATGTATGGAGTGGAGTTGGCAACTGAAAAGAAACTTTGTGTTCCCTTCAAGCTAGGTGAAGGACGGCTTTCACACACACTTATCTCTCAGAACTGAGCATGTGGAGAGACGTTCGTTCATCCAGCACAAAGGGAACGGGTTGCAGGAGAAACCCTTACTCTGGTTTCTCAGTCTGTTTCCTAGTGCCGGTTTGAAGTGCCTGCCGTTTTCACTGTAAAACCGAGTTGGAGCTTGTACCTCCCCATATATATGTATGGAGTGGAGTTGGCAACTGAAAAGAAACTTTGTGTTCCCTTCAAGCTAGGTGAAGGACGGCTTTCACACACACTTATCTCTCAGAACTGAGCATGTGGAGAGACGTTCGTTCATCCAGCACAAAGGGAACGGGTTGCAGGAGAAACCCTTACTCTGCTTTCTCAGTCTGTTTCCTAGTGCCGGTTTGAAGTGCCTGCCGTTTTCACTGTAAAACCGAGTTGGAGCTTGTACCTCCCCATATATATGTATGGAGTGGAGTTGGCAACTGAAAAGAAACTTTGTGTTCCCTTCAAGCTAGGTGAAGGACGGCTTTCACACACACTTATCTCTCAGAACTGAGCATGTGGAGAGACGTTCGTTCATCCAGCACAAAGGGAACGGGTTGCAGGAGAAACCCTTACTCTGCTTTCTCAGTCTGTTTCCTAGTGCCGGTTTGAAGTGCCTGCCGTTTTCACTGTAAAACCGAGTTGGAGCTTGTACCTCCCCATATATATGTATGGAGTGGAGTTGGCAACTGAAAAGAAACTTTGTGTTCCCTTCAAGCTAGGTGAAGGACGGCTTTCACACACACTTATCTCTCAGAACTGAGCATGTGGAGAGACGTTCGTTCATCCAGCACAAAGGGAACGGGTTGCAGGAGAAACCCTTACTCTGCTTTCTCAGTCTGTTTCCTAGTGCCGGTTTGAAGTGCCTGCCGTTTTCACTGTAAAACCGAGTTGGAGCTTGTTCCTCCCCATATATATGTATGGAGTGGAGTTGGCAACTGAAAAGAAACTTTGTGTTCCCTTCAAGCTAGGTGAAGGACGGCTTTCACACACCCTTATCTCTCAGAACTGAGCATGTGGAGAGACGTTCGTTCATCCAGCACAAAGGGAACGGGTTGCAGGAGAAACCCTTACTCTGGTTTCTCAGTCTGTTTCCTAGTGCCGGTTTGAAGTGCCTGCCGTTTTCACTGTAAAACCGAGTTGGAGCTTGTACCTCCCCATATATATGTATGGAGTGGAGTTGGCAACTGAAAAGAAACTTTGTGTTCCCTTCAAGCTAGGTGAAGGACGGCTTTCACACACACTTATCTCTCAGAACTGAGCATGTGGAGAGACGTTCGTTCATCCAGCACAAAGGGAACGGGTTGCAGGGGAAACCCTTACTCTGGTTTCTCAGTCTGTTTCCTAGTGCCGGTTTGAAGTGCCTGCCGTTTTCACTGTAAAACCGAGTTGGAGCTTGTACCTCCCCATATATATGTATGGAGTGGAGTTGGCAACTGAAAAGAAACTTTGTGTTCCCTTCAAGCTAGGTGAAGGACGGCTTTCACACACACTTATCTCTCAGAACTGAGCATGTGGAGAGACGTTCGTTCATCCAGCACAAAGGGAACGGGTTGCAGGAGAAACCTTTACTCTGGTTTCTCAGTCTGTTTTCTTGTGCCGGTTTGAAGTGCCTGCCGTTTTCACTGTAAAACCGAGTTGGAGCTTGTACCTCCCCATATATATGTATGGAGTGGAGTTGGCAACTGAAAAGAAACTTTGTGTTCCCTTCAAGCTAGGTGAAGGACGGCTTTCACACACACTTATCTCTCAGAACTGAGCATGTGGAGAGACGTTCGTTCATCCAGCACAAAGGGAACGGGTTGCAGGAGAAACCCTTACTCTGGTTTCTCAGTCTGTTTCCTAGTGCCGGTTTGAAGTGCCTGCCGTTTTCACTGTAAAACCGAGTTGGAGCTTGTACCTCCCCATATATATGTATGGAGTGGAGTTGGCAACTGAAAAGAAACTTTGTGTTCCCTTCAAGCTAGGTGAAGGACGGCTTTCACACACACTTATCTCTCAGAACTGAGCATGTGGAGAGACGTTCGTTCATCCAGCACAAAGGGAACGGGTTGCAGGAGAAACCCTTACTCTGGTTTCTCAGTCTGTTTCCTAGTGCCGGTTTGAAGTGCCTGCCGTTTTCACTGTAAAACCGAGTTGGAGCTTGTACCTCCCCATATATATGTATGGAGTGGAGTTGGCAACTGAAAAGAAACTTTGTGTTCCCTTCAAGCTAGGTGAAGGACGGCTTTCACACACACTTATCTCTCAGAACTGAGCATGTGGAGAGACGTTCGTTCATCCAGCACAAAGGGAACGGGTTGCAGGAGAAACCCTTACTCTGCTTTCTCAGTCTGTTTCCTAGTGCCGGTTTGAAGTGCCTGCCGTTTTCACTGTAAAACCGAGTTGGAGCTTGTACCTCCCCATATATATGTATGGAGTGGAGTTGGCAACTGAAAAGAAACTTTGTGTTCCCTTCAAGCTAGGTGAAGGACGGCTTTCACACACACTTATCTCTCAGAACTGAGCATGTGGAGAGACGTTCGTTCATCCAGCACAAAGGGAACGGGTTGCAGGAGAAACCCTTACTCTGCTTTCTCAGTCTGTTTCCTAGTGCCGGTTTGAAGTGCCTGCCGTTTTCACTGTAAAACCGAGTTGGAGCTTGTTCCTCCCCATATATATGTATGGAGTGGAGTTGGCAACTGAAAAGAAACTTTGTGTTCCCTTCAAGCTAGGTGAAGGACGGCTTTCACACACCCTTTTCTCTCAGAACTGAGCATGTGGAGAGACGTTCGTTCATCCAGCACAAAGGGAACGGGTTGCAGGAGAAACCCTTACTCTGGTTTCTCAGTCTGTTTCCTAGTGCCGGTTTGAAGTGCCTGCCGTTTTCACTGTAAAACCGAGTTGGAGCTTGTACCTCCCCATATATATGTATGGAGTGGAGTTGGCAACTGAAAAGAAACTTTGTGTTCCCTTCAAGCTAGGTGAAGGACGGCTTTCACACACACTTATCTCTCAGAACTGAGCATGTGGAGAGACGTTCGTTCATCCAGCACAAAGGGAACGGGTTGCAGGGGAAACCCTTACTCTGGTTTCTCAGTCTGTTTCCTAGTGCCGGTTTGAAGTGCCTGCCGTTTTCACTGTAAAACCGAGTTGGAGCTTGTACCTCCCCATATATATGTATGGAGTGGAGTTGGCAACTGAAAAGAAACTTTGTGTTCCCTTCAAGCTAGGTGAAGGACGGCTTTCACACACACTTATCTCTCAGAACTGAGCATGTGGAGAGACGTTCGTTCATCCAGCACAAAGGGAACGGGTTGCAGGAGAAACCTTTACTCTGGTTTCTCAGTCTGTTTTCTTGTGCCGGTTTGAAGTGCCTGCCGTTTTCACTGTAAAACCGAGTTGGAGCTTGTACCTCCCCATATATATGTATGGAGTGGAGTTGGCAACTGAAAAGAAACTTTGTGTTCCCTTCAAGCTAGGTGAAGGACGGCTTTCACACACACTTATCTCTCAGAACTGAGCATGTGGAGAGACGTTCGTTCATCCAGCACAAAGGGAACGGGTTGCAGGGGAAACCCTTACTCTGGTTTCTCAGTCTGTTTCCTAGTGCCGGTTTGAAGTGCCTGCCGTTTTCACTGTAAAACCGAGTTGGAGCTTGTACCTCCCCATATATATGTATGGAGTGGAGTTGGCAACTGAAAAGAAACTTTGTGTTCCCTTCAAGCTAGGTGAAGGACGGCTTTCACACACACTTATCTCTCAGAACTGAGCATGTGGAGAGACGTTCGTTCATCCAGCACAAAGGGAACGGGTTGCAGGAGAAACCCTTACTCTGGTTTCTCAGTCTGTTTCCTAGTGCCGGTTTGAAGTGCCTGCCGTTTTCACTGTAAAACCGAGTTGGAGCTTGTACCTCCCCATATATATGTATGGAGTGGAGTTGGCAACTGAAAAGAAACTTTGTGTTCCCTTCAAGCTAGGTGAAGGACGGCTTTCACACACACTTATCTCTCAGAACTGAGCATGTGGAGAGACGTTCGTTCATCCAGCACAAAGGGAACGGGTTGCAGGAGAAACCCTTACTCTGGTTTCTCAGTCTGTTTCCTAGTGCCGGTTTGAAGTGCCTGCCGTTTTCACTGTAAAACCGAGTTGGAGCTTGTACCTCCCCATATATATGTATGGAGTGGAGTTGGCAACTGAAAAGAAACTTTGTGTTCCCTTCAAGCTAGGTGAAGGACGGCTTTCACACACACTTATCTCTCAGAACTGAGCATGTGGAGAGACGTTCGTTCATCCAGCACAAAGGGAACGGGTTGCAGGGGAAACCCTTACTCTGGTTTCTCAGTCTGTTTCCTAGTGCCGGTTTGAAGTGCCTGCCGTTTTCACTGTAAAACCGAGTTGGAGCTTGTACCTCCCCATATATATGTATGGAGTGGAGTTGGCAACTGAAAAGAAACTTTGTGTTCCCTTCAAGCTAGGTGAAGGACGGCTTTCACACACACTTATCTCTCAGAACTGAGCATGTGGAGAGACGTTCGTTCATCCAGCACAAAGGGAACGGGTTGCAGGAGAAACCCTTACTCTGGTTTCTCAGTCTGTTTTCTTGTGCCGGTTTGAAGTGCCTGCCGTTTTCACTGTAAAACCGAGTTGGAGCTTGTACCTCCCCATATATATGTATGGAGTGGAGTTGGCAACTGAAAAGAAACTTTGTGTTCCCTTCAAGCTAGGTGAAGGACGGCTTTCACACACACTTATCTCTCAGAACTGAGCATGTGGAGAGACGTTCGTTCATCCAGCACAAAGGGAACGGGTTGCAGGAGAAACCCTTACTCTGGTTTCTCAGTCTGTTTCCTAGTGCCGGTTTGAAGTGCCTGCCGTTTTCACTGTAAAACCGAGTTGGAGCTTGTACCTCCCCATATATATGTATGGAGTGGAGTTGGCAACTGAAAAGAAACTTTGTGTTCCCTTCAAGCTAGGTGAAGGACGGCTTTCACACACACTTATCTCTCAGAACTGAGCATGTGGAGAGACGTTCGTTCATCCAGCACAAAGGGAAAGGGTTGCAGGGGAAACCCTTACTCTGGTTTCTCAGTCTGTTTCCTAGTGCCGGTTTGAAGTGCCTGCCGTTTTCACTGTAAAACCGAGTTGGAGCTTGTACCTCCCCATATATATGTATGGAGTGGAGTTGGCAACTGAAAAGAAACTTTGTGTTCCCTTCAAGCTAGGTGAAGGACGGCTTTCACACACACTTATCTCTCAGAACTGAGCATGTGGAGAGACGTTCGTTCATCCAGCACAAAGGGAACGGGTTGCAGGAGAAACCCTTACTCTGGTTTCTCAGTCTGTTTCCTAGTGCCGGTTTGAAGTGCCTGCCGTTTTCACTGTAAAACCGAGTTGGAGCTTGTACCTCCCCATATATATGTGTGGAGTGGAGTTGGCAACTGAAAAGAAACTTTGTGTTCCCTTCAAGCTAGGTGAAGGACGGCTTTCACACACACTTATCTCTCAGAACTGAGCATGTGGAGAGACGTTCGTTCATCCAGCACAAAGGGAACGGGTTGCAGGAGAAACCCTTACTCTGGTTTCTCAGTCTGTTTTCTTGTGCCGGTTTGAAGTGCCTGCCGTTTTCACTGTAAAACCGAGTTGGAGCTTGTACCTCCCCATATATATGTATGGAGTGGAGTTGGCTACTGAAAAGAAACTTTGTGTTCCCTTCAAGCTAGGTGAAGGACGGCTTTCACACACACTTATCTCTCAGAACTGAGCATGTGGAGAGACGTTCGTTCATCCAGCACAAAGGGAACGGGTTGCAGGAGAAACCCTTACTCTGGTTTCTCAGTCTGTTTCCTAGTGCCCCTTTGAAGTGCCTGCCGTTTTCACTGTAAAACCGAGTTGGAGCTTGTACCTCCCCATATATATGTATGGAGTGGAGTTGGCAACTGAAAAGAAACTTTGTGTTCCCTTCAAGCTAGGTGAAGGACGGCTTTCACACACACTTATCTCTCAGAACTGAGCATGTGGAGAGACGCTCGTTCATCCAGCACAAAGGGAACGGGTTGCAGGAGAAACCCTTACTCTGGTTTCTCAGTCTGTTTCCTAGTGCCGGTTTGAAGTGCCTGCCGTTTTCACTGTAAAACCGAGTTGGAGCTTGTACCTCCCCATATATATGTATGGAGTGGAGTTGGCAACTGAAAAGAAACTTTGTGTTCCCTTCAAGCTAGGTGAAGTACGGCTTTCACACACACTTATCTCTCAGAACTGAGCATGTGGAGAGACGTTCGTTCATCCAGCACAAAGGGAACGGGTTGCAGGAGAAACCCTTACTCTGGTTTCTCAGTCTGTTTCCTAGTGCCGGTTTGAAGTGCCTGCCATTTTCACTGTAAAACCGAGTTGGAGCTTGTACCTCCCCATATATATGTATGGAGTGGAGTTGGCAACTGAAAAGAAACTTTGTGTTCCCTTCAAGCTAGGTGAAGGACGGCTTTCACACACACTTATCTCTCAGAACTGAGCATGTGGAGAGACGTTCGTTCATCCAGCACAAAGGGAACGGGTTGCAGGAGAAACCCTTACTCTGGTTTCTCAGTCTGTTTCCTAGTGCCGGTTTGAAGTGCCTGCCGTTTTCCCTGTAAAACCGAGTTGGAGCTTGTACCTCCCCATATATATGTATGGAGTGGAGTTGGCAACTGAAAAGAAACTTTGTGTTCCCTTCAAGCTAGGTGAAGGACGGCTTTCACACACACTTATCTCTCAGAACTGAGCATGTGGAGAGACGTTCGTTCATCCAGCACAAAGGGAACGGGTTGCAGGAGAAACCCTTACTCTGGTTTCTCAGTCTGTTTCCTAGTGCCCCTTTGAAGTGCCTGCCGTTTTCACTGTAAAACCGAGTTGGAGCTTGTACCTCCCCATATATATGTATGGAGTGGAGTTGGCAACTGAAAAGAAACTTTGTGTTCCCTTCAAGCTAGGTGAAGGACGGCTTTCACACACACTTATCTCTCAGAACTGAGCATGTGGAGAGACGTTCGTTCATCCAGCACAAAGGGAACGGGTTGCAGGAGAAACCCTTACTCTGGTTTCTCAGTCTGTTTCCTAGTGCCGGTTTGAAGTGCCTGCCGTTTTCACTGTAAAACCGAGTTGGAGCTTGTACCTCCCCATATATATGTATGGAGTGGAGTTGGCAACTGAAAAGAAACTTTGTGTTCCCTTCAAGCTAGGTGAAGGACGGCTTTCACACACACTTATCTCTCAGAACTGAGCATGTGGAGAGACGTTCGTTCATCCAGCACAAAGGGAACGGGTTGCAGGAGAAACCCTTACTCTGGTTTCTCAGTCTGTTTCCTAGTGCCGGTTTGAAGTGCCTGCCATTTTCACTGTAAAACCGAGTTGGAGCTTGTACCTCCCCATATATATGTATGGAGTGGAGTTGGCAACTGAAAAGAAACTTTGTGTTCCCTTCAAGCTAGGTGAAGGACGGCTTTCACACACACTTATCTCTCAGAACTGAGCATGTGGAGAGACGTTCGTTCATCCAGCACAAAGGGAACGGGTTGCAGGAGAAACCCTTACTCTGGTTTCTCAGTCTGTTTCCTAGTGCCGGTTTGAAGTGCCTGCCGTTTTCCCTGTAAAACCGAGTTGGAGCTTGTACCTCCCCATATATATGTATGGAGTGGAGTTGGCAACTGAAAAGAAACTTTGTGTTCCCTTCAAGCTAGGTGAAGGACGGCTTTCACACACACTTATCTCTCAGAACTGAGCATGTGGAGAGACGTTCGTTCATCCAGCACAAAGGGAACGGGTTGCAGGAGAAACCCTTACTCTGGTTTCTCAGTCTGTTTCCTAGTGCCGGTTTGAAGTGCCTGCCGTTTTCACTGTAAAACCGAGTTGGAGCTTGTACCTCCCCATATATATGTATGGAGTGGAGTTGGCAACTGAAAAGAAACTTTGTGTTCCCTTCAAGCTAGGTGAAGGACGGCTTTCACACACACTTATCTCTCAGAACTGAGCATGTGGAGAGACGTTCGTTCATCCAGCACAAAGGGAACGGGTTGCAGGAGAAACCCTTACTCTGGTTTCTCAGTCTGTTTCCTAGTGCCGGTTTGAAGTGCCTGCCGTTTTCACTGTAAAACCGAGTTGGAGCTTGTACCTCCCCATATATATGTATGGAGTGGAGTTGGCAACTGAAAAGAAACTTTGTGTTCCCTTCAAGCTAGGTGAAGGACGGCTTTCACACACACTTATCTCTCAGAACTGAGCATGTGGAGAGACGTTCGTTCATCCAGCACAAAGGGAACGGGTTGCAGGAGAAACCCTTACTCTGCTTTCTCAGTCTGTTTCCTAGTGCCGGTTTGAAGTGCCTGCCGTTTTCACTGTAAAACCGAGTTGGAGCTTGTTCCTCCCCATATATATGTATGGAGTGGAGTTGGCAACTGAAAAGAAACTTTGTGTTCCCTTCAAGCTAGGTGAAGGACGGCTTTCACACACCCTTATCTCTCAGAACTGAGCATGTGGAGAGACGTTCGTTCATCCAGCACAAAGGGAACGGGTTGCAGGAGAAACCCTTACTCTGGTTTCTCAGTCTGTTTCCTAGTGCCGGTTTGAAGTGCCTGCCGTTTTCACTGTAAAACCGAGTTGGAGCTTGTACCTCCCCATATATATGTATGGAGTGGAGTTGGCAACTGAAAAGAAACTTTGTGTTCCCTTCAAGCTAGGTGAAGGACGGCTTTCACACACACTTATCTCTCAGAACTGAGCATGTGGAGAGACGTTCGTTCATCCAGCACAAAGGGAACGGGTTGCAGGAGAAACCCTTACTCTGGTTTCTCAGTCTGTTTCCTAGTGCCCCTTTGAAGTGCCTGCCGTTTTCACTGTAAAACCGAGTTGGAGCTTGTACCTCCCCATATATATGTATGGAGTGGAGTTGGCAACTGAAAAGAAACTTTGTGTTCCCTTCAAGCTAGGTGAAGGACGGCTTTCACACACACTTATCTCTCAGAACTGAGCATGTGGAGAGACGTTCGTTCATCCAGCACAAAGGGAACGGGTTGCAGGAGAAACCCTTACTCTGGTTTCTCAGTCTGTTTCCTAGTGCCGGTTTGAAGTGCCTGCCGTTTTCACTGTAAAACCGAGTTGGAGCTTGTACCTCCCCATATATATGTATGGAGTGGAGTTGGCAACTGAAAAGAAACTTTGTGTTCCCTTCAAGCTAGGTGAAGGACGGCTTTCACACACACTTATCTCTCAGAACTGAGCATGTGGAGAGACGTTCGTTCATCCAGCACAAAGGGAACGGGTTGCAGGAGAAACCCTTACTCTGGTTTCTCAGTCTGTTTCCTAGTGCCGGTTTGAAGTGCCTGCCATTTTCACTGTAAAACCGAGTTGGAGCTTGTACCTCCCCATATATATGTATGGAGTGGAGTTGGCAACTGAAAAGAAACTTTGTGTTCCCTTCAAGCTAGGTGAAGGACGGCTTTCACACACACTTATCTCTCAGAACTGAGCATGTGGAGAGACGTTCGTTCATCCAGCACAAAGGGAACGGGTTGCAGGAGAAACCCTTACTCTGGTTTCTCAGTCTGTTTCCTAGTGCCGGTTTGAAGTGCCTGCCGTTTTCACTGTAAAACCGAGTTGGAGCTTGTACCTCCCCATATATATGTATGGAGTGGAGTTGGCAACTGAAAAGAAACTTTGTGTTCCCTTCAAGCTAGGTGAAGGACGGCTTTCACACACACTTATCTCTCAGAACTGAGCATGTGGAGAGACGTTCGTTCATCCAGCACAAAGGGAACGGGTTGCAGGAGAAACCCTTACTCTGGTTTCTCAGTCTGTTTCCTAGTGCCGGTTTGAAGTGCCTGCCATTTTCACTGTAAAACCGAGTTGGAGCTTGTACCTCCCCATATATATGTATGGAGTGGAGTTGGCAACTGAAAAGAAACTTTGTGTTCCCTTCAAGCTAGGTGAAGGACGGCTTTCACACACACTTATCTCTCAGAACTGAGCATGTGGAGAGACGTTCGTTCATCCAGCACAAAGGGAACGGGTTGCAGGAGAAACCCTTACTCTGGTTTCTCAGTCTGTTTCCTAGTGCCGGTTTGAAGTGCCTGCCGTTTTCACTGTAAAACCGAGTTGGAGCTTGTACCTCCCCATATATATGTATGGAGTGGAGTTGGCAACTGAAAAGAAACTTTGTGTTCCCTTCAAGCTAGGTGAAGGACGGCTTTCACACACACTTATCTCTCAGAACTGAGCATGTGGAGAGACGTTCGTTCATCCAGCACAAAGGGAACGGGTTGCAGGAGAAACCCTTACTCTGGTTTCTCAGTCTGTTTCCTAGTGCCGGTTTGAAGTGCCTGCCGTTTTCACTGTAAAACCGAGTTGGAGCTTGTACCTCCCCATATATATGTATGGAGTGGAGTTGGCAACTGAAAAGAAACTTTGTGTTCCCTTCAAGCTAGGTGAAGGACGGCTTTCACACACACTTATCTCTCAGAACTGAGCATGTGGAGAGACGTTCGTTCATCCAGCACAAAGGGAACGGGTTGCAGGAGAAACCCTTACTCTGGTTTCTCAGTCTGTTTCCTAGTGCCGGTTTGAAGTGCCTGCCGTTTTCACTGTAAAACCGAGTTGGAGCTTGTTCCTCCCCATATATATGTATGGAGTGGAGTTGGCAACTGAAAAGAAACTTTGTGTTCCCTTCAAGCTAGGTGAAGGACGGCTTTCACACACCCTTATCTCTCAGAACTGAGCATGTGGAGAGACGTTCGTTCATCCAGCACAAAGGGAACGGGTTGCAGGAGAAACCCTTACTCTGGTTTCTCAGTCTGTTTCCTAGTGCCGGTTTGAAGTGCCTGCCGTTTTCACTGTAAAACCGAGTTGGAGCTTGTACCTCCCCATATATATGTATGGAGTGGAGTTGGCAACTGAAAAGAAACTTTGTGTTCCCTTCAAGCTAGGTGAAGGACGGCTTTCACACACACTTATCTCTCAGAACTGAGCATGTGGAGAGACGTTCGTTCATCCAGCACAAAGGGAACGGGTTGCAGGAGAAACCCTTACTCTGGTTTCTCAGTCTGTTTCCTAGTGCCCCTTTGAAGTGCCTGCCGTTTTCACTGTAAAACCGAGTTGGAGCTTGTACCTCCCCATATATATGTATGGAGTGGAGTTGGCAACTGAAAAGAAACTTTGTGTTCCCTTCAAGCTAGGTGAAGGACGGCTTTCACACACACTTATCTCTCAGAACTGAGCATGTGGAGAGACGTTCGTTCATCCAGCACAAAGGGAACGGGTTGCAGGAGAAACCCTTACTCTGGTTTCTCAGTCTGTTTCCTAGTGCCGGTTTGAAGTGCCTGCCGTTTTCACTGTAAAACCGAGTTGGAGCTTGTACCTCCCCATATATATGTATGGAGTGGAGTTGGCAACTGAAAAGAAACTTTGTGTTTCCTTCAAGCTAGGTGAAGGACGGCTTTCACACACACTTATCTCTCAGAACTGAGCATGTGGAGAGACGTTCGTTCATCCAGCACAAAGGGAACGGGTTGCAGGAGAAACCCTTACTCTGGTTTCTCAGTCTGTTTCCTAGTGCCGGTTTGAAGTGCCTGCCGTTTTCACTGTAAAACCGAGTTGGAGCTTGTACCTCCCCATATATATGTGTGGAGTGGATTTGGCAACTGAAAAGAAACTTTGTGTTCCCTTCAAGCTAGGTGAAGGACGGCTTTCACACACACTTATCTCTCAGAACTGAGCATGTGGAGAGACGTTCGTTCATCCAGCACAAAGGGAACGGGTTGCAGGAGAAACCCTTACTCTGGTTTCTCAGTCTGTTTCCTAGTGCCGGTTTGAAGTGCCTGCCGTTTTCACTGTAAAACCGAGTTGGAGCTTGTACCTCCCCATATATATGTATGGAGTGGAGTTGGCAACTGAAAAGAAACTTTGTGTTCCCTTCAAGCTAGGTGAAGGACGGCTTTCACACACACTTATCTCTCAGAACTGAGCATGTGGAGAGACGTTCGTTCATCCAGCACAAAGGGAACGGGTTGCAGGAGAAACCCTTACTCTGGTTTCTCAGTCTGTTTCCTAGTGCCGGTTTGAAGTGCCTGCCGTTTTCACTGTAAAACCGGGTTGGAGCTTGTACCTCCCCATATATATGTATGGAGTGGAGTTGGCAACTGAAAAGAAACTTTGTGTTCCCTTCAAGCTAGGTGAAGGACGGCTTTCACACACCCTTATCTCTCAGAACTGAGCATGTGGAGAGACGTTCGTTCATCCAGCACAAAGGGAACGGGTTGCAGGAGAAACCCTTACTCTGGTTTCTCAGTCTGTTTCCTAGTGCCGGTTTGAAGTGCCTGCCGTTTTCACTGTAAAACCGAGTTGGAGCTTGTACCTCCCCATATATATGTATGGAGTGGAGTTGGCAACTGAAAAGAAACTTTGTGTTCCCTTCAAGCTAGGTGAAGGACGGCTTTCACACACACTTATCTCTCAGAACTGAGCATGTGGAGAGACGTTCGTTCATCCAGCACAAAGGGAACGGGTTGCAGGAGAAACCCTTACTCTGGTTTCTCAGTCTGTTTCCTAGTGCCCCTTTGAAGTGCCTGCCGTTTTCACTGTAAAACCGAGTTGGAGCTTGTACCTCCCCATATATATGTATGGAGTGGAGTTGGCAACTGAAAAGAAACTTTGTGTTCCCTTCAAGCTAGGTGAAGGACGGCTTTCACACACACTTATCTCTCAGAACTGAGCATGTGGAGAGACGTTCGTTCATGCAGCACAAAGGGAACGGGTTGCAGGAGAAACCCTTACTCTGGTTTCTCAGTCTGTTTCCTAGTGCCGGTTTGAAGTGCCTGCCGTTTTCACTGTAAAACCGAGTTGGAGCTTGTACCTCCCCATATATATGTATGGAGTGGAGTTGGCAACTGAAAAGAAACTTTGTGTTTCCTTCAAGCTAGGTGAAGGACGGCTTTCACACACACTTATCTCTCAGAACTGAGCATGTGGAGAGACGTTCGTTCATCCAGCACAAAGGGAACGGGTTGCAGGAGAAACCCTTACTCTGGTTTCTCAGTCTGTTTCCTAGTGCCGGTTTGAAGTGCCTGCCGTTTTCACTGTAAAACCGAGTTGGAGCTTGTACCTCCCCATATATATGTATGGAGTGGAGTTGGCAACTGAAAAGAAACTTTGTGTTCCCTTCAAGCTAGGTGAAGGACGGCTTTCACACACACTTATCTCTCAGAACTGAGCATGTGGAGAGACGTTCGTTCATCCAGCACAAAGGGAACGGGTTGCAGGAGAAACCCTTACTCTGGTTTCTCAGTCTGTTTCCTAGTGCCCCTTTGAAGTGCCTGCCGTTTTCACTGTAAAACCGAGTTGGAGCTTGTACCTCCCCATATATATGTATGGAGTGGAGTTGGCAACTGAAAAGAAACTTTGTGTTCCCTTCAAGCTAGGTGAAGGACGGCTTTCACACACACTTATCTCTCAGAACTGAGCATGTGGAGAGACGTTCGTTCATCCAGCACAAAGGGAACGGGTTGCAGGAGAAACCCTTACTCTGGTTTCTCAGTCTGTTTCCTAGTGCCGGTTTGAAGTGCCTGCCGTTTTCACTGTAAAACCGAGTTGGAGCTTGTACCTCCCCATATATATGTATGGAGTGGAGTTGGCAACTGAAAAGAAACTTTGTGTTTCCTTCAAGCTAGGTGAAGGACGGCTTTCACACACACTTATCTCTCAGAACTGAGCATGTGGAGAGACGTTCGTTCATCCAGCACAAAGGGAACGGGTTGCAGGAGAAACCCTTACTCTGGTTTCTCAGTCTGTTTCCTAGTGCCGGTTTGAAGTGCCTGCCGTTTTCACTGTAAAACCGAGTTGGAGCTTGTACCTCCCCATATATATGTGTGGAGTGGATTTGGCAACTGAAAAGAAACTTTGTGTTCCCTTCAAGCTAGGTGAAGGACGGCTTTCACACACACTTATCTCTCAGAACTGAGCATGTGGAGAGACGTTCGTTCATCCAGCACAAAGGGAACGGGTTGCAGGAGAAACCCTTACTCTGGTTTCTCAGTCTGTTTCCTAGTGCCGGTTTGAAGTGCCTGCCGTTTTCACTGTAAAACCGAGTTGGAGCTTGTACCTCCCCATATATATGTATGGAGTGGAGTTGGCAACTGAAAAGAAACTTTGTGTTCCCTTCAAGCTAGGTGAAGGACGGCTTTCACACACACTTATCTCTCAGAACTGAGCATGTGGAGAGACGTTCGTTCATCCAGCACAAAGGGAACGGGTTGCAGGAGAAACCCTTACTCTGGTTTCTCAGTCTGTTTTCTTGTGCCGGTTTGAAGTGCCTGCCGTTTTCACTGTAAAACCGGGTTGGAGCTTGTACCTCCCCATATATATGTGTGGAGTGGAGTTGGCAACTGAAAAGAAACTTTGTGTTCCCTTCAAGCTAGGTGAAGGACGGCTTTCACACACACTTATCTCTCAGAACTGAGCATGTGGAGAGACGTTCGTTCATCCAGCACAAAGGGAACGGGTTGCAGGAGAAACCCTTACTCTGGTTTCTCAGTCTGTTTCCTAGTGCCGGTTTGAAGTGCCTGCCGTTTTCACTGTAAAACCGAGTTGGGGCTTCTACCTCCCCATATATATGTATGGAGTGGAGTTGGCAACTGAAAAGAAACTTTGTGTTCCCTTCAAGCTAGGTGAAGGACGGCTTTCACACACACTTATCTCTCAGAACTGAGCATGTGGAGAGACGTTCGTTCATGCAGCACAAAGGGAACGGGTTGCAGGGGAAACCCTTACTCTGGTTTCTCAGTCTGTTTCCTAGTGCCGGTTTGAAGTGCCTGCCGTTTTCACTGTAAAACCGAGTTGGAGCTTGTACCTCCCCATATATATGTATGGAGTGGAGTTGGCAACTGAAAAGAAACTTTGTGTTCCCTTCAAGCTAGGTGAAGGACGGCTTTCACACACACTTATCTCTCAGAACTGAGCATGTGGAGAGACGTTCGTTCATCCAGCACAAAGGGAACGGGTTGCAGGAGAAACCCTTACTCTGGTTTCTCAGTCTGTTTCCTAGTGCCGGTTTGAAGTGCCTGCCGTTTTCACTGTAAAACCGAGTTGGAGCTTGTACCTCCCCATATATATGTATGGAGTGGAGTTGGCAACTGAAAAGAAACTTTGTGTTCCCTTCAAGCTAGGTGAAGGACGGCTTTCACACACACTTATCTCTCAGAACTGAGCATGTGGAGAGACGTTCGTTCATCCAGCACAAAGGGAACGGGTTGCAGGAGAAACCCTTACTCTGGTTTCTCAGTCTGTTTCCTAGTGCCGGTTTGAAGTGCCTGCCGTTTTCACTGTAAAACCGAGTTGGGGCTTGTACCTCCCCATATATATGTATGGAGTGGAGTTGGCAACTGAAAAGAAACTTTGTGTTCCCTTCAAGCTAGGTGAAGGACGGCTTTCACACACACTTATCTCTCAGAACTGAGCATGTGGAGAGACGTTCGTTCATGCAGCACAAAGGGAACGGGTTGCAGGGGAAACCCTTACTCTGGTTTCTCAGTCTGTTTCCTAGTGCCGGTTTGAAGTGCCTGCCGTTTTCACTGTAAAACCGAGTTGGAGCTTGTACCTCCCCATATATATGTATGGAGTGGAGTTGGCAACTGAAAAGAAACTTTGTGTTCCCTTCAAGCTAGGTGAAGGACGGCTTTCACACACACTTATCTCTCAGAACTGAGCATGTGGAGAGACTTTCGTTCATCCAGCACAAAGGGAACGGGTTGCAGGAGAAACCCTTACTCTGGTTTCTCAGTCTGTTTTCTTGTGCCGGTTTGAAGTGCCTGCCGTTTTCACTGTAAAACCGAGTTGGAGCTTGTACCTCCCCATATATATGTATGGAGTGGAGTTGGCAACTGAAAAGAAACTTTGTGTTCCCTTCAAGCTAGGTGAAGGACGGCTTTCACACACACTTATCTCTCAGAACTGAGCATGTGGAGAGACGTTCGTTCATCCAGCACAAAGGGAACGGGTTGCAGGAGAAACCCTTACTCTGGTTTCTCAGTCTGTTTCCTAGTGCCGGTTTGAAGTGCCTGCCGTTTTCACTGTAAAACCGAGTTGGAGCTTGTACCTCCCCATATATATGTATGGAGTGGATTTGGCAACTGAAAAGAAACTTTGTGTTCCCTTCAAGCTAGGTGAAGGACGGCTTTCACACACACTTATCTCTCAGAACTGAGCATGTGGAGAGACGTTCGTTCATCCAGCACAAAGGGAACGGCTTGCAGGGGAAACCCTTACTCTGGTTTCTCAGTCTGTTTCCTAGTGCCGGTTTGAAGTGCCTGCCGTTTTCACTGTAAAACCGAGTTGGAGCTTGTACCTCCCCATATATATGTATGGAGTGGAGTTGGCAACTGAAAAGAAACTTTGTGTTCCCTTCAAGCTAGGTGAAGGACGGCTTTCACACACACTTATCTCTCAGAACTGAGCATGTGGAGAGACGTTCGTTCATGCAGCACAAAGGGAACGGGTTGCAGGGGAAACCCTTACTCTGGTTTCTCAGTCTGTTTCCTAGTGCCGGTTTGAAGTGCCTGCCGTTTTCACTGTAAAACCGAGTTGGAGCTTGTACCTCCCCATATATATGTATGGAGTGGAGTTGGCAACTGAAAAGAGACTTTGTGTTCCCTTCAAGCTAGGTGAAGGACGGCTTTCACACACACTTATCTCTCAGAACTGAGCATGTGGAGAGACGTTCGTTCATCCAGCACAAAGGGAACTGGTTGCAGGAGAAACCCTTACTCTGGTTTCTCAGTCTGTTTTCTTGTGCCGGTTTGAAGTGCCTGCCGTTTTCACTGTAAAACCGAGTTGGAGCTTGTACCTCCCCATATATATGTATGGAGTGGAGTTGGCAACTGAAAAGAAACTTTGTGTTCCCTTCAAGCTAGGTGAAGGACGGCTTTCACACAAACTTATCTCTCAGAACTGAGCATTTGGAGAGACGTTCGTTCATCCAGCACAAAGGGAACGGGTTGCAGGAGAAACCCTTACTCTGGTTTCTCAGTCTGTTTCCTAGTGCCGGTTTGAAGTGCCTGCCGTTTTCACTGTAAAACCGAGTTGGAGCTTGTACCTCCCCATATATATGTATGGAGTGGAGTTGGCAACTGAAAAGAAACTTTGTGTTCCCTTCAAGCTAGGTGAAGGACGGCTTTCACACACACTTATCTCTCAGAACTGAGCATGTGGAGAGACGTTCGTTCATCCAGCACAAAGGGAACGGGTTGCAGGAGAAACCCTTACTCTGGTTTCTCAGTCTGTTTCCTAGTGCCGGTTTGAAGTGCCTGCCGTTTTCACTGTAAAACCGAGTTGGAGCTTGTACCTCCCCATATATATGTATGGAGTGGAGTTGGCAACTGAAAAGAAACTTTGTGTTCCCTTCAAGCTAGGTGAAGGACGGCTTTCACACACACTTATCTCTCAGAACTGAGCATGTGGAGAGACGTTCGTTCATCCAGCACAAAGGGAACGGGTTGCAGGAGAAACCCTTACTCTGGTTTCTCAGTCTGTTTCCTAGTGCCGGTTTGAAGTGCCTGCCGTTTTCACTGTAAAACCGAGTTGGGGCTTGTACCTCCCCATATATATGTATGGAGTGGAGTTGGCAACTGAAAAGAAACTTTGTGTTCCCTTCAAGCTAGGTGAAGGACGGCTTTCACACACACTTATCTCTCAGAACTGAGCATGTGGAGAGACGTTCGTTCATGCAGCACAAAGGGAACGGGTTGCAGGGGAAACCCTTACTCTGGTTTCTCAGTCTGTTTCCTAGTGCCGGTTTGAAGTGCCTGCCGTTTTCACTGTAAAACCGAGTTGGAGCTTGTACCTCCCCATATATATGTATGGAGTGGAGTTGGCAACTGAAAAGAAACTTTGTGTTCCCTTCAAGCTAGGTGAAGGACGGCTTTCACACACACTTATCTCTCAGAACTGAGCATGTGGAGAGACTTTCGTTCATCCAGCACAAAGGGAACGGGTTGCAGGAGAAACCCTTACTCTGGTTTCTCAGTCTGTTTTCTTGTGCCGGTTTGAAGTGCCTGCCGTTTTCACTGTAAAACCGAGTTGGAGCTTGTACCTCCCCATATATATGTATGGAGTGGAGTTGGCAACTGAAAAGAAACTTTGTGTTCCCTTCAAGCTAGGTGAAGGACGGCTTTCACACACACTTATCTCTCAGAACTGAGCATGTGGAGAGACGTTCGTTCATCCAGCACAAAGGGAACGGGTTGCAGGAGAAACCCTTACTCTGGTTTCTCAGTCTGTTTCCTAGTGCCGGTTTGAAGTGCCTGCCGTTTTCACTGTAAAACCGAGTTGGAGCTTGTACCTCCCCATATATATGTATGGAGTGGATTTGGCAACTGAAAAGAAACTTTGTGTTCCCTTCAAGCTAGGTGAAGGACGGCTTTCACACACACTTATCTCTCAGAACTGAGCATGTGGAGAGACGTTCGTTCATCCAGCACAAAGGGAACGGCTTGCAGGGGAAACCCTTACTCTGGTTTCTCAGTCTGTTTCCTAGTGCCGGTTTGAAGTGCCTGCCGTTTTCACTGTAAAACCGAGTTGGAGCTTGTACCTCCCCATATATATGTATGGAGTGGAGTTGGCAACTGAAAAGAAACTTTGTGTTCCCTTCAAGCTAGGTGAAGGACGGCTTTCACACACACTTATCTCTCAGAACTGAGCATGTGGAGAGACGTTCGTTCATGCAGCACAAAGGGAACGGGTTGCAGGGGAAACCCTTACTCTGGTTTCTCAGTCTGTTTCCTAGTGCCGGTTTGAAGTGCCTGCCGTTTTCACTGTAAAACCGAGTTGGAGCTTGTACCTCCCCATATATATGTATGGAGTGGAGTTGGCAACTGAAAAGAGACTTTGTGTTCCCTTCAAGCTAGGTGAAGGACGGCTTTCACACACACTTATCTCTCAGAACTGAGCATGTGGAGAGACGTTCGTTCATCCAGCACAAAGGGAACTGGTTGCAGGAGAAACCCTTACTCTGGTTTCTCAGTCTGTTTTCTTGTGCCGGTTTGAAGTGCCTGCCGTTTTCACTGTAAAACCGAGTTGGAGCTTGTACCTCCCCATATATATGTATGGAGTGGAGTTGGCAACTGAAAAGAAACTTTGTGTTCCCTTCAAGCTAGGTGAAGGACGGCTTTCACACAAACTTATCTCTCAGAACTGAGCATTTGGAGAGACGTTCGTTCATCCAGCACAAAGGGAACGGGTTGCAGGAGAAACCCTTACTCTGGTTTCTCAGTCTGTTTCCTAGTGCCGGTTTGAAGTGCCTGCCGTTTTCACTGTAAAACCGAGTTGGAGCTTGTACCTCCCCATATATATGTATGGAGTGGAGTTGGCAACTGAAAAGAAACTTTGTGTTCCCTTCAAGCTAGGTGAAGGACGGCTTTCACACAAACTTATCTCTCAGAACTGAGCATTTGGAGAGACGTTCGTTCATCCAGCACAAAGGGAACGGGTTGCAGGAGAAACCCTTACTCTGGTTTCTCAGTCTGTTTCCTAGTGCCGGTTTGAAGTGCCTGCCGTTTTCACTGTAAAACCGAGTTGGAGCTTGTACCTCCCCATATATATGTATGGAGTGGAGTTGGCAACTGAAAAGAAACTTTGTGTTCCCTTCAAGCTAGGTGAAGGACGGCTTTCACACACACTTATCTCTCAGAACTGAGCATGTGGAGAGACGTTCGTTCATGCAGCACAAAGGGAACGGGTTGCAGGGGAAACCCTTACTCTGGTTTCTCAGTCTGTTTCCTAGTGCCGGTTTGAAGTGCCTGCCGTTTTCACTGTAAAACCGAGTTGGAGCTTGTACCTCCCCATATATATGTATGGAGTGGAGTTGGCAACTGAAAAGAAACTTTGTGTTCCCTTCAAGCTAGGTGAAGGACGGCTTTCACACACACTTATCTCTCAGAACTGAGCATGTGGAGAGACGTTCGTTCATCCAGCACAAAGGGAACGGGTTGCAGGGGAAACCCTTACTCTGGTTTCTCAGTCTGTTTCCTAGTGCCGGTTTGAAGTGCCTGCCTTTTTCACTGTAAAACCGAGTTGGAGCTTGTACCTCCCCATATATATGAATGGAGTGGAGTTGGCAACTGAAAAGAAACTTTGTGTTCCCTTCAAGCTAGGTGAAGGACGGCTTTCACACACACTTATCTCTCAGAACTGAGCATGTGGAGAGACGTTCGTTCATCCAGCACAAAGGGAACGGGTTGCAGGAGAAACCCTTACTCTGGTTTCTCAGTCTGTTTTCTTGTGCCGGTTTGAAGTGCCTGCCGTTTTCACTGTAAAACCGAGTTGGAGCTTGTACCTCCCCATATATATGTATGGAGTGGAGTTGGCAACTGAAAAGAAACTTTGTGTTCCCTTCAAGCTAGGTGAAGGACGGCTTTCACACAAACTTATCTCTCAGAACTGAGCATTTGGAGAGACGTTCGTTCATCCAGCACAAAGGGAACGGGTTGCAGGAGAAACCCTTACTCTGGTTTCTCAGTCTGTTTCCTAGTGCCGGTTTGAAGTGCCTGCCGTTTTCACTGTAAAACCGAGTTGGGGCTTCTACCTCCCCATATATATGTATGGAGTGGAGTTGGCAACTGAAAAGAAACTTTGTGTTCCCTTCAAGCTAGGTGAAGGACGGCTTTCACACACACTTATCTCTCAGAACTGAGCATGTGGAGAGACGTTCGTTCATGCAGCACAAAGGGAACGGGTTGCAGGGGAAACCCTTACTCTGGTTTCTCAGTCTGTTTCCTAGTGCCGGTTTGAAGTGCCTGCCGTTTTCACTGTAAAACCGAGTTGGAGCTTGTACCTCCCCATATATATGTATGGAGTGGAGTTGGCAACTGAAAAGAAACTTTGTGTTCCCTTCAAGCTAGGTGAAGGACGGCTTTCACACACACTTATCTCTCAGAACTGAGCATGTGGAGAGACGTTCGTTCATCCAGCACAAAGGGAACGGGTTGCAGGAGAAACCCTTACTCTGGTTTCTCAGTCTGTTTCCTAGTGCCGGTTTGAAGTGCCTGCCGTTTTCACTGTAAAACCGAGTTGGAGCTTGTACCTCCCCATATATATGTATGGAGTGGAGTTGGCAACTGAAAAGAAACTTTGTGTTCCCTTCAAGCTAGGTGAAGGACGGCTTTCACACACACTTATCTCTCAGAACTGAGCATGTGGAGAGACGTTCGTTCATCCAGCACAAAGGGAACGGGTTGCAGGAGAAACCCTTACTCTGGTTTCTCAGTCTGTTTCCTAGTGCCGGTTTGAAGTGCCTGCCTTTTTCACTGTAAAACCGAGTTGGAGCTTGTACCTCCCCATATATATGTATGGAGTGGAGTTGGCAACTGAAAAGAAACTTTGTGTTCCCTTCAAGCTAGGTGAAGGACGGCTTTCACACACACTTATCTCTCAGAACTGAGCATGTGGAGAGACGTTCGTTCATGCAGCACAAAGGGAACGGGTTGCAGGGGAAACCCTTACTCTGGTTTCTCAGTCTGTTTCCTAGTGCCGGTTTGAAGTGCCTGCCGTTTTCACTGTAAAACCGAGTTGGAGCTTGTACCTCCCCATATATATGTATGGAGTGGAGTTGGCAACTGAAAAGAAACTTTGTGTTCCCTTCAAGCTAGGTGAAGGACGGCTTTCACACACACTTATCTCTCAGAACTGAGCATGTGGAGAGACTTTCGTTCATCCAGCACAAAGGGAACGGGTTGCAGGAGAAACCCTTACTCTGGTTTCTCAGTCTGTTTTCTTGTGCCGGTTTGAAGTGCCTGCCGTTTTCACTGTAAAACCGAGTTGGAGCTTGTACCTCCCCATATATATGTATGGAGTGGAGTTGGCAACTGAAAAGAAACTTTGTGTTCCCTTCAAGCTAGGTGAAGGACGGCTTTCACACACACTTATCTCTCAGAACTGAGCATGTGGAGAGACGTTCGTTCATCCAGCACAAAGGGAACGGGTTGCAGGAGAAACCCTTACTCTGGTTTCTCAGTCTGTTTCCTAGTGCCGGTTTGAAGTGCCTGCCGTTTTCACTGTAAAACCGAGTTGGAGCTTGTACCTCCCCATATATATGTATGGAGTGGATTTGGCAACTGAAAAGAAACTTTGTGTTCCCTTCAAGCTAGGTGAAGGACGGCTTTCACACACACTTATCTCTCAGAACTGAGCATGTGGAGAGACGTTCGTTCATCCAGCACAAAGGGAACGGCTTGCAGGGGAAACCCTTACTCTGGTTTCTCAGTCTGTTTCCTAGTGCCGGTTTGAAGTGCCTGCCGTTTTCACTGTAAAACCGAGTTGGAGCTTGTACCTCCCCATATATATGTATGGAGTGGAGTTGGCAACTGAAAAGAAACTTTGTGTTCCCTTCAAGCTAGGTGAAGGACGGCTTTCACACACACTTATCTCTCAGAACTGAGCATGTGGAGAGACGTTCGTTCATGCAGCACAAAGGGAACGGGTTGCAGGGGAAACCCTTACTCTGGTTTCTCAGTCTGTTTCCTAGTGCCGGTTTGAAGTGCCTGCCGTTTTCACTGTAAAACCGAGTTGGAGCTTGTACCTCCCCATATATATGTATGGAGTGGAGTTGGCAACTGAAAAGAAACTTTGTGTTCCCTTCAAGCTAGGTGAAGGACGGCTTTCACACACACTTATCTCTCAGAACTGAGCATGTGGAGAGACGTTCGTTCATGCAGCACAAAGGGAACGGGTTGCAGGGGAAACCCTTACTCTGGTTTCTCAGTCTGTTTCCTAGTGCCGGTTTGAAGTGCCTGCCGTTTTCACTGTAAAACCGAGTTGGAGCTTGTACCTCCCCATATATATGTATGGAGTGGAGTTGGCAACTGAAAAGAAACTTTGTGTTCCCTTCAAGCTAGGTGAAGGACGGCTTTCACACACACTTATCTCTCAGAACTGAGCATGTGGAGAGACGTTCGTTCATCCAGCACAAAGGGAACGGGTTGCAGGGGAAACCCTTACTCTGGTTTCTCAGTCTGTTTCCTAGTGCCGGTTTGAAGTGCCTGCCTTTTTCACTGTAAAACCGAGTTGGAGCTTGTACCTCCCCATATATATGAATGGAGTGGAGTTGGCAACTGAAAAGAAACTTTGTGTTCCCTTCAAGCTAGGTGAAGGACGGCTTTCACACACACTTATCTCTCAGAACTGAGCATGTGGAGAGACGTTCGTTCATCCAGCACAAAGGGAACGGGTTGCAGGAGAAACCCTTACTCTGGTTTCTCAGTCTGTTTTCTTGTGCCGGTTTGAAGTGCCTGCCGTTTTCACTGTAAAACCGAGTTGGAGCTTGTACCTCCCCATATATATGTATGGAGTGGAGTTGGCAACTGAAAAGAAACTTTGTGTTCCCTTCAAGCTAGGTGAAGGACGGCTTTCACACAAACTTATCTCTCAGAACTGAGCATTTGGAGAGACGTTCGTTCATCCAGCACAAAGGGAACGGGTTGCAGGAGAAACCCTTACTCTGGTTTCTCAGTCTGTTTCCTAGTGCCGGTTTGAAGTGCCTGCCGTTTTCACTGTAAAACCGAGTTGGGGCTTCTACCTCCCCATATATATGTATGGAGTGGAGTTGGCAACTGAAAAGAAACTTTGTGTTCCCTTCAAGCTAGGTGAAGGACGGCTTTCACACACACTTATCTCTCAGAACTGAGCATGTGGAGAGACGTTCGTTCATGCAGCACAAAGGGAACGGGTTGCAGGGGAAACCCTTACTCTGGTTTCTCAGTCTGTTTCCTAGTGCCGGTTTGAAGTGCCTGCCGTTTTCACTGTAAAACCGAGTTGGAGCTTGTACCTCCCCATATATATGTATGGAGTGGAGTTGGCAACTGAAAAGAAACTTTGTGTTCCCTTCAAGCTAGGTGAAGGACGGCTTTCACACACACTTATCTCTCAGAACTGAGCATGTGGAGAGACGTTCGTTCATCCAGCACAAAGGGAACGGGTTGCAGGAGAAACCCTTACTCTGGTTTCTCAGTCTGTTTCCTAGTGCCGGTTTGAAGTGCCTGCCGTTTTCACTGTAAAACCGAGTTGGAGCTTGTACCTCCCCATATATATGTATGGAGTGGAGTTGGCAACTGAAAAGAAACTTTGTGTTCCCTTCAAGCTAGGTGAAGGACGGCTTTCACACACACTTATCTCTCAGAACTGAGCATGTGGAGAGACGTTCGTTCATCCAGCACAAAGGGAACGGGTTGCAGGAGAAACCCTTACTCTGGTTTCTCAGTCTGTTTCCTAGTGCCGGTTTGAAGTGCCTGCCTTTTTCACTGTAAAACCGAGTTGGAGCTTGTACCTCCCCATATATATGTATGGAGTGGAGTTGGCAACTGAAAAGAAACTTTGTGTTCCCTTCAAGCTAGGTGAAGGACGGCTTTCACACACACTTATCTCTCAGAACTGAGCATGTGGAGAGACGTTCGTTCATGCAGCACAAAGGGAACGGGTTGCAGGGGAAACCCTTACTCTGGTTTCTCAGTCTGTTTCCTAGTGCCGGTTTGAAGTGCCTGCCGTTTTCACTGTAAAACCGAGTTGGAGCTTGTACCTCCCCATATATATGTATGGAGTGGAGTTGGCAACTGAAAAGAAACTTTGTGTTCCCTTCAAGCTAGGTGAAGGACGGCTTTCACACACACTTATCTCTCAGAACTGAGCATGTGGAGAGACTTTCGTTCATCCAGCACAAAGGGAACGGGTTGCAGGAGAAACCCTTACTCTGGTTTCTCAGTCTGTTTTCTTGTGCCGGTTTGAAGTGCCTGCCGTTTTCACTGTAAAACCGAGTTGGAGCTTGTACCTCCCCATATATATGTATGGAGTGGAGTTGGCAACTGAAAAGAAACTTTGTGTTCCCTTCAAGCTAGGTGAAGGACGGCTTTCACACACACTTATCTCTCAGAACTGAGCATGTGGAGAGACGTTCGTTCATCCAGCACAAAGGGAACGGGTTGCAGGAGAAACCCTTACTCTGGTTTCTCAGTCTGTTTCCTAGTGCCGGTTTGAAGTGCCTGCCGTTTTCACTGTAAAACCGAGTTGGAGCTTGTACCTCCCCATATATATGTATGGAGTGGATTTGGCAACTGAAAAGAAACTTTGTGTTCCCTTCAAGCTAGGTGAAGGACGGCTTTCACACACACTTATCTCTCAGAACTGAGCATGTGGAGAGACGTTCGTTCATCCAGCACAAAGGGAACGGCTTGCAGGGGAAACCCTTACTCTGGTTTCTCAGTCTGTTTCCTAGTGCCGGTTTGAAGTGCCTGCCGTTTTCACTGTAAAACCGAGTTGGAGCTTGTACCTCCCCATATATATGTATGGAGTGGAGTTGGCAACTGAAAAGAAACTTTGTGTTCCCTTCAAGCTAGGTGAAGGACGGCTTTCACACACACTTATCTCTCAGAACTGAGCATGTGGAGAGACGTTCGTTCATGCAGCACAAAGGGAACGGGTTGCAGGGGAAACCCTTACTCTGGTTTCTCAGTCTGTTTCCTAGTGCCGGTTTGAAGTGCCTGCCGTTTTCACTGTAAAACCGAGTTGGAGCTTGTACCTCCCCATATATATGTATGGAGTGGAGTTGGCAACTGAAAAGAAACTTTGTGTTCCCTTCAAGCTAGGTGAAGGACGGCTTTCACACACACTTATCTCTCAGAACTGAGCATGTGGAGAGACGTTCGTTCATCCAGCACAAAGGGAACTGGTTGCAGGAGAAACCCTTACTCTGGTTTCTCAGTCTGTTTTCTTGTGCCGGTTTGAAGTGCCTGCCGTTTTCACTGTAAAACCGAGTTGGAGCTTGTACCTCCCCATATATATGTATGGAGTGGAGTTGGCAACTGAAAAGAAACTTTGTGTTCCCTTCAAGCTAGGTGAAGGACGGCTTTCACACAAACTTATCTCTCAGAACTGAGCATTTGGAGAGACGTTCGTTCATCCAGCACAAAGGGAACGGGTTGCAGGAGAAACCCTTACTCTGGTTTCTCAGTCTGTTTCCTAGTGCCGGTTTGAAGTGCCTGCCGTTTTCACTGTAAAACCGAGTTGGAGCTTGTACCTCCCCATATATATGTATGGAGTGGAGTTGGCAACTGAAAAGAAACTTTGTGTTCCCTTCAAGCTAGGTGAAGGACGGCTTTCACACAAACTTATCTCTCAGAACTGAGCATTTGGAGAGACGTTCGTTCATCCAGCACAAAGGGAACGGGTTGCAGGAGAAACCCTTACTCTGGTTTCTCAGTCTGTTTCCTAGTGCCGGTTTGAAGTGCCTGCCGTTTTCACTGTAAAACCGAGTTGGAGCTTGTACCTCCCCATATATATGTATGGAGTGGAGTTGGCAACTGAAAAGAAACTTTGTGTTCCCTTCAAGCTAGGTGAAGGACGGCTTTCACACACACTTATCTCTCAGAACTGAGCATGTGGAGAGACGTTCGTTCATGCAGCACAAAGGGAACGGGTTGCAGGGGAAACCCTTACTCTGGTTTCTCAGTCTGTTTCCTAGTGCCGGTTTGAAGTGCCTGCCGTTTTCACTGTAAAACCGAGTTGGAGCTTGTACCTCCCCATATATATGTATGGAGTGGAGTTGGCAACTGAAAAGAAACTTTGTGTTCCCTTCAAGCTAGGTGAAGGACGGCTTTCACACACACTTATCTCTCAGAACTGAGCATGTGGAGAGACGTTCGTTCATCCAGCACAAAGGGAACGGGTTGCAGGGGAAACCCTTACTCTGGTTTCTCAGTCTGTTTCCTAGTGCCGGTTTGAAGTGCCTGCCTTTTTCACTGTAAAACCGAGTTGGAGCTTGTACCTCCCCATATATATGAATGGAGTGGAGTTGGCAACTGAAAAGAAACTTTGTGTTCCCTTCAAGCTAGGTGAAGGACGGCTTTCACACACACTTATCTCTCAGAACTGAGCATGTGGAGAGACGTTCGTTCATCCAGCACAAAGGGAACGGGTTGCAGGAGAAACCCTTACTCTGGTTTCTCAGTCTGTTTTCTTGTGCCGGTTTGAAGTGCCTGCCGTTTTCACTGTAAAACCGAGTTGGAGCTTGTACCTCCCCATATATATGTATGGAGTGGAGTTGGCAACTGAAAAGAAACTTTGTGTTCCCTTCAAGCTAGGTGAAGGACGGCTTTCACACAAACTTATCTCTCAGAACTGAGCATTTGGAGAGACGTTCGTTCATCCAGCACAAAGGGAACGGGTTGCAGGAGAAACCCTTACTCTGGTTTCTCAGTCTGTTTCCTAGTGCCGGTTTGAAGTGCCTGCCGTTTTCACTGTAAAACCGAGTTGGGGCTTCTACCTCCCCATATATATGTATGGAGTGGAGTTGGCAACTGAAAAGAAACTTTGTGTTCCCTTCAAGCTAGGTGAAGGACGGCTTTCACACACACTTATCTCTCAGAACTGAGCATGTGGAGAGACGTTCGTTCATGCAGCACAAAGGGAACGGGTTGCAGGGGAAACCCTTACTCTGGTTTCTCAGTCTGTTTCCTAGTGCCGGTTTGAAGTGCCTGCCGTTTTCACTGTAAAACCGAGTTGGAGCTTGTACCTCCCCATATATATGTATGGAGTGGAGTTGGCAACTGAAAAGAAACTTTGTGTTCCCTTCAAGCTAGGTGAAGGACGGCTTTCACACACACTTATCTCTCAGAACTGAGCATGTGGAGAGACGTTCGTTCATCCAGCACAAAGGGAACGGGTTGCAGGAGAAACCCTTACTCTGGTTTCTCAGTCTGTTTCCTAGTGCCGGTTTGAAGTGCCTGCCGTTTTCACTGTAAAACCGAGTTGGAGCTTGTACCTCCCCATATATATGTATGGAGTGGAGTTGGCAACTGAAAAGAAACTTTGTGTTCCCTTCAAGCTAGGTGAAGGACGGCTTTCACACACACTTATCTCTCAGAACTGAGCATGTGGAGAGACGTTCGTTCATCCAGCACAAAGGGAACTGGTTGCAGGAGAAACCCTTACTCTGGTTTCTCAGTCTGTTTTCTTGTGCCGGTTTGAAGTGCCTGCCGTTTTCACTGTAAAACCGAGTTGGAGCTTGTACCTCCCCATATATATGTATGGAGTGGAGTTGGCAACTGAAAAGAAACTTTGTGTTCCCTTCAAGCTAGGTGAAGGACGGCTTTCACACAAACTTATCTCTCAGAACTGAGCATTTGGAGAGACGTTCGTTCATCCAGCACAAAGGGAACGGGTTGCAGGAGAAACCCTTACTCTGGTTTCTCAGTCTGTTTCCTAGTGCCGGTTTGAAGTGCCTGCCGTTTTCACTGTAAAACCGAGTTGGAGCTTGTACCTCCCCATATATATGTATGGAGTGGAGTTGGCAACTGAAAAGAAACTTTGTGTTCCCTTCAAGCTAGGTGAAGGACGGCTTTCACACAAACTTATCTCTCAGAACTGAGCATTTGGAGAGACGTTCGTTCATCCAGCACAAAGGGAACGGGTTGCAGGAGAAACCCTTACTCTGGTTTCTCAGTCTGTTTCCTAGTGCCGGTTTGAAGTGCCTGCCGTTTTCACTGTAAAACCGAGTTGGAGCTTGTACCTCCCCATATATATGTATGGAGTGGAGTTGGCAACTGAAAAGAAACTTTGTGTTCCCTTCAAGCTAGGTGAAGGACGGCTTTCACACACACTTATCTCTCAGAACTGAGCATGTGGAGAGACGTTCGTTCATGCAGCACAAAGGGAACGGGTTGCAGGGGAAACCCTTACTCTGGTTTCTCAGTCTGTTTCCTAGTGCCGGTTTGAAGTGCCTGCCGTTTTCACTGTAAAACCGAGTTGGAGCTTGTACCTCCCCATATATATGTATGGAGTGGAGTTGGCAACTGAAAAGAAACTTTGTGTTCCCTTCAAGCTAGGTGAAGGACGGCTTTCACACACACTTATCTCTCAGAACTGAGCATGTGGAGAGACGTTCGTTCATCCAGCACAAAGGGAACGGGTTGCAGGGGAAACCCTTACTCTGGTTTCTCAGTCTGTTTCCTAGTGCCGGTTTGAAGTGCCTGCCTTTTTCACTGTAAAACCGAGTTGGAGCTTGTACCTCCCCATATATATGAATGGAGTGGAGTTGGCAACTGAAAAGAAACTTTGTGTTCCCTTCAAGCTAGGTGAAGGACGGCTTTCACACACACTTATCTCTCAGAACTGAGCATGTGGAGAGACGTTCGTTCATCCAGCACAAAGGGAACGGGTTGCAGGGGAAACCCTTACTCTGGTTTCTCAGTCTGTTTCCTAGTGCCGGTTTGAAGTGCCTGCCTTTTTCACTGTAAAACCGAGTTGGAGCTTGTACCTCCCCATATATATGAATGGAGTGGAGTTGGCAACTGAAAAGAAACTTTGTGTTCCCTTCAAGCTAGGTGAAGGACGGCTTTCACACACACTTATCTCTCAGAACTGAGCATGTGGAGAGACGTTCGTTCATCCAGCACAAAGGGAACGGGTTGCAGGAGAAACCCTTACTCTGGTTTCTCAGTCTGTTTTCTTGTGCCGGTTTGAAGTGCCTGCCGTTTTCACTGTAAAACCGAGTTGGAGCTTGTACCTCCCCATATATATGTATGGAGTGGAGTTGGCAACTGAAAAGAAACTTTGTGTTCCCTTCAAGCTAGGTGAAGGACGGCTTTCACACAAACTTATCTCTCAGAACTGAGCATTTGGAGAGACGTTCGTTCATCCAGCACAAAGGGAACGGGTTGCAGGAGAAACCCTTACTCTGGTTTCTCAGTCTGTTTCCTAGTGCCGGTTTGAAGTGCCTGCCGTTTTCACTGTAAAACCGAGTTGGGGCTTCTACCTCCCCTTATATATGTATGGAGTGGAGTTGGCAACTGAAAAGAAACTTTGTGTTCCCTTCAAGCTAGGTGAAGGACGGCTTTCACACACACTTATCTCTCAGAACTGAGCATGTGGAGAGACGTTCGTTCATGCAGCACAAAGGGAACGGGTTGCAGGGGAAACCCTTACTCTGGTTTCTCAGTCTGTTTCCTAGTGCCGGTTTGAAGTGCCTGCCGTTTTCACTGTAAAACCGAGTTGGAGCTTGTACCTCCCCATATATATGTATGGAGTGGAGTTGGCAACTGAAAAGAAACTTTGTGTTCCCTTCAAGCTAGGTGAAGGACGGCTTTCACACACACTTATCTCTCAGAACTGAGCATGTGGAGAGACGTTCGTTCATCCAGCACAAAGGGAACGGGTTGCAGGAGAAACCCTTACTCTGGTTTCTCAGTCTGTTTCCTAGTGCCGGTTTGAAGTGCCTGCCGTTTTCACTGTAAAACCGAGTTGGAGCTTGTACCTCCCCATATATATGTATGGAGTGGAGTTGGCAACTGAAAAGAAACTTTGTGTTCCCTTCAAGCTAGGTGAAGGACGGCTTTCACACACACTTATCTCTCAGAACTGAGCATGTGGAGAGACGTTCGTTCATCCAGCACAAAGGGAACGGGTTGCAGGAGAAACCCTTACTCTGGTTTCTCAGTCTGTTTCCTAGTGCCGGTTTGAAGTGCCTGCCTTTTTCACTGTAAAACCGAGTTGGAGCTTGTACCTCCCCATATATATGTATGGAGTGGAGTTGGCAACTGAAAAGAAACTTTGTGTTCCCTTCAAGCTAGGTGAAGGACGGCTTTCACACACACTTATCTCTCAGAACTGAGCATGTGGAGAGACGTTCGTTCATGCAGCACAAAGGGAACGGGTTGCAGGGGAAACCCTTACTCTGGTTTCTCAGTCTGTTTCCTAGTGCCGGTTTGAAGTGCCTGCCGTTTTCACTGTAAAACCGAGTTGGAGCTTGTACCTCCCCATATATATGTATGGAGTGGAGTTGGCAACTGAAAAGAAACTTTGTGTTCCCTTCAAGCTAGGTGAAGGACGGCTTTCACACACACTTATCTCTCAGAACTGAGCATGTGGAGAGACGTTCGTTCATCCAGCACAAAGGGAACGGGTTGCAGGAGAAACCCTTACTCTGGTTTCTCAGTCTGTTTTCTTGTGCCGGTTTGAAGTGCCTGCCGTTTTCACTGTAAAACCGAGTTGGAGCTTGTACCTCCCCATATATATGTATGGAGTGGAGTTGGCAACTGAAAAGAAACTTTGTGTTCCCTTCAAGCTAGGTGAAGGACGGCTTTCACACACACTTATCTCTCAGAACTGAGCATGTGGAGAGACGTTCGTTCATCCAGCACAAAGGGAACGGGTTGCAGGAGAAACCCTTACTCTGGTTTCTCAGTCTGTTTCCTAGTGCCGGTTTGAAGTGCCTGCCGTTTTCACTGTAAAACCAAGTTGGAGCTTGTACCTCCCCATATATATGTATGGAGTGGAGTTGGCAACTGAAAAGAAACTTTGTGTTCCCTTCAAGCTAGGTGAAGGACGGCTTTCACACACACTTATCTCTCAGAACTGAGCATGTGGAGAGACGTTCGTTCATCCAGCACAAAGGGAACGGGTTGCAGGAGAAACCCTTACTCTGGTTTCTCAGTCTGTTTCCTAGTGCCGGTTTGAAGTGCCTGCCGTTTTCACTGTAAAACCGAGTTGGAGCTTGTACCTCCCCATATATATGTATGGAGTGGATTTGGCAACTGAAAAGAAACTTTGTGTTCCCTTCAAGCTAGGTGAAGGACGGCTTTCACACACACTTATCTCTCAGAACTGAGCATGTGGAGAGACGTTCGTTCATCCAGCACAAAGGGAACGGCTTGCAGGGGAAACCCTTACTCTGGTTTCTCAGTCTGTTTCCTAGTGCCGGTTTGAAGTGCCTGCCGTTTTCACTGTAAAACCGAGTTGGAGCTTGTACCTCCCCATATATATGTATGGAGTGGAGTTGGCAACTGAAAAGAAACTTTGTGTTCCCTTCAAGCTAGGTGAAGGACGGCTTTCACACACACTTATCTCTCAGAACTGAGCATGTGGAGAGACGTTCGTTCATGCAGCACAAAGGGAACGGGTTGCAGGGGAAACCCTTACTCTGGTTTCTCAGTCTGTTTCCTAGTGCCGGTTTGAAGTGCCTGCCGTTTTCACTGTAAAACCGAGCTGGAGCTTGTACCTCCCCATATATATGTATGGAGTGGAGTTGGCAACTGAAAAGAAACTTTGTGTTCCCTTCAAGCTAGGTGAAGGACGGCTTTCACACAAACTTATCTCTCAGAACTGAGCATTTGGAGAGACGTTCGTTCATCCAGCACAAAGGGAACGGGTTGCAGGAGAAACCCTTACTCTGGTTTCTCAGTCTGTTTCCTAGTGCCGGTTTGAAGTGCCTGCCGTTTTCACTGTAAAACCGAGTTGGGGCTTCTACCTCCCCATATATATGTATGGAGTGGAGTTGGCAACTGAAAAGAAACTTTGTGTTCCCTTCAAGCTAGGTGAAGGACGGCTTTCACACACACTTATCTCTCAGAACTGAGCATGTGGAGAGACGTTCGTTCATGCAGCACAAAGGGAACGGGTTGCAGGGGAAACCCTTACTCTGGTTTCTCAGTCTGTTTCCTAGTGCCGGTTTGAAGTGCCTGCCGTTTTCACTGTAAAACCGAGTTGGAGCTTGTACCTCCCCATATATATGTATGGAGTGGAGTTGGCAACTGAAAAGAAACTTTGTGTTCCCTTCAAGCTAGGTGAAGGACGGCTTTCACACACACTTATCTCTCAGAACTGAGCATGTGGAGAGACGTTCGTTCATCCAGCACAAAGGGAACGGGTTGCAGGAGAAACCCTTACTCTGGTTTCTCAGTCTGTTTTCTTGTGCCGGTTTGAAGTGCCTGCCGTTTTCACTGTAAAACCGAGTTGGAGCTTGTACCTCCCCATATATATGTATGGAGTGGAGTTGGCAACTGAAAAGAAACTTTGTGTTCCCTTCAAGCTAGGTGAAGGACGGCTTTCACACACACTTATCTCTCAGAACTGAGCATGTGGAGAGACGTTCGTTCATCCAGCACAAAGGGAACGGGTTGCAGGAGAAACCCTTACTCTGGTTTCTCAGTCTGTTTCCTAGTGCCGGTTTGAAGTGCCTGCCGTTTTCACTGTAAAACCGAGTTGGAGCTTGTACCTCCCCATATATATGTATGGAGTGGAGTTGGCAACTGAAAAGAAACTTTGTGTTCCCTTCAAGCTAGGTGAAGGACGGCTTTCACACACACTTATCTCTCAGAACTGAGCATGTGGAGAGACGTTCGTTCATCCAGCACAAAGGGAACGGGTTGCAGGAGAAACCCTTACTCTGGTTTCTCAGTCTGTTTTCTTGTGCCGGTTTGAAGTGCCTGCCGTTTTCACTGTAAAACCGAGTTGGAGCTTGTACCTCCCCATATATATGTATGGAGTGGAGTTGGCAACTGAAAAGAAACTTTGTGTTCCCTTCAAGCTAGGTGAAGGACGGCTTTCACACACACTTATCTCTCAGAACTGAGCATGTGGAGAGACGTTCGTTCATCCAGCACAAAGGGAACGGGTTGCAGGAGAAACCCTTACTCTGGTTTCTCAGTCTGTTTCCTAGTGCCGGTTTGAAGTGCCTGCCGTTTTCACTGTAAAACCGAGTTGGAGCTTGTACCTCCCCATATATATGTATGGAGTGGAGTTGGCAACTGAAAAGAAACTTTGTGTTCCCTTCAAGCTAGGTGAAGGACGGCTTTCACACACACTTATCTCTCAGAACTGAGCATGTGGAGAGACGTTCGTTCATGCAGCACAAAGGGAACGGGTTGCAGGGGAAACCCTTACTCTGGTTTCTCAGTCTGTTTCCTAGTGCCGGTTTGAAGTGCCTGCCGTTTTCACTGTAAAACCGAGTTGGAGCTTGTACCTCCCCATATATATGTATGGAGTGGAGTTGGCAACTGAAAAGAAACTTTGTGTTCCCTTCAAGCTAGGTGAAGGACGGCTTTCACACACACTTATCTCTCAGAACTGAGCATGTGGAGAGACGTTCGTTCATCCAGCACAAAGGGAACGGGTTGCAGGGGAAACCCTTACTCTGGTTTCTCAGTCTGTTTCCTAGTGCCGGTTTGAAGTGCCTGCCTTTTTCACTGTAAAACCGAGTTGGAGCTTGTACCTCCCCATATATATGAATGGAGTGGAGTTGGCAACTGAAAAGAAACTTTGTGTTCCCTTCAAGCTAGGTGAAGGACGGCTTTCACACACACTTATCTCTCAGAACTGAGCATGTGGAGAGACGTTCGTTCATCCAGCACAAAGGGAACGGGTTGCAGGAGAAACCCTTACTCTGGTTTCTCAGTCTGTTTTCTTGTGCCGGTTTGAAGTGCCTGCCGTTTTCACTGTAAAACCGAGTTGGAGCTTGTACCTCCCCATATATATGTATGGAGTGGAGTTGGCAACTGAAAAGAAACTTTGTGTTCCCTTCAAGCTAGGTGAAGGACGGCTTTCACACAAACTTATCTCTCAGAACTGAGCATTTGGAGAGACGTTCGTTCATCCAGCACAAAGGGAACGGGTTGCAGGAGAAACCCTTACTCTGGTTTCTCAGTCTGTTTCCTAGTGCCGGTTTGAAGTGCCTGCCGTTTTCACTGTAAAACCGAGTTGGGGCTTCTACCTCCCCATATATATGTATGGAGTGGAGTTGGCAACTGAAAAGAAACTTTGTGTTCCCTTCAAGCTAGGTGAAGGACGGCTTTCACACACACTTATCTCTCAGAACTGAGCATGTGGAGAGACGTTCGTTCATGCAGCACAAAGGGAACGGGTTGCAGGGGAAACCCTTACTCTGGTTTCTCAGTCTGTTTCCTAGTGCCGGTTTGAAGTGCCTGCCGTTTTCACTGTAAAACCGAGTTGGAGCTTGTACCTCCCCATATATATGTATGGAGTGGAGTTGGCAACTGAAAAGAAACTTTGTGTTCCCTTCAAGCTAGGTGAAGGACGGCTTTCACACACACTTATCTCTCAGAACTGAGCATGTGGAGAGACGTTCGTTCATCCAGCACAAAGGGAACGGGTTGCAGGAGAAACCCTTACTCTGGTTTCTCAGTCTGTTTTCTTGTGCCGGTTTGAAGTGCCTGCCGTTTTCACTGTAAAACCGAGTTGGAGCTTGTACCTCCCCATATATATGTATGGAGTGGAGTTGGCAACTGAAAAGAAACTTTGTGTTCCCTTCAAGCTAGGTGAAGGACGGCTTTCACACACACTTATCTCTCAGAACTGAGCATGTGGAGAGACGTTCGTTCATCCAGCACAAAGGGAACGGGTTGCAGGAGAAACCCTTACTCTGGTTTCTCAGTCTGTTTCCTAGTGCCGGTTTGAAGTGCCTGCCGTTTTCACTGTAAAACCGAGTTGGAGCTTGTACCTCCCCATATATATGTATGGAGTGGAGTTGGCAACTGAAAAGAAACTTTGTGTTCCCTTCAAGCTAGGTGAAGGACGGCTTTCACACACACTTATCTCTCAGAACTGAGCATGTGGAGAGACGTTCGTTCATCCAGCACAAAGGGAACGGGTTGCAGGAGAAACCCTTACTCTGGTTTCTCAGTCTGTTTCCTAGTGCCGGTTTGAAGTGCCTGCCGTTTTCACTGTAAAACCGAGTTGGAGCTTGTACCTCCCCATATATATGTATGGAGTGGAGTTGGCAACTGAAAAGAAACTTTGTGTTCCCTTCAAGCTAGGTGAAGGACGGCTTTCACACACACTTATCTCTCAGAACTGAGCATGTGGAGAGACGTTCGTTCATCCAGCACAAAGGGAACGGGTTGCAGGAGAAACCCTTACTCTGGTTTCTCAGTCTGTTTCCTAGTGCCGGTTTGAAGTGCCTGCCGTTTTCACTGTAAAACCGAGTTGGAGCTTGTACCTCCCCATATATATGTATGGAGTGGAGTTGGCAACTGAAAAGAAACTTTGTGTTCCCTTCAAGCTAGGTGAAGGACGGCTTTCACACACACTTATCTCTCAGAACTGAGCATGTGGAGAGACGTTCGTTCATCCAGCACAAAGGGAACGGGTTGCAGGAGAAACCCTTACTCTGGTTTCTCAGTCTGTTTTCTTGTGCCGGTTTGAAGTGCCTGCCGTTTTCACTGTAAAACCGAGTTGGAGCTTGTACCTCCCCATATATATGTATGGAGTGGAGTTGGCAACTGAAAAGAAACTTTGTGTTCCCTTCAAGCTAGGTGAAGGACGGCTTTCACACAAACTTATCTCTCAGAACTGAGCATTTGGAGAGACGTTCGTTCATCCAGCACAAAGGGAACGGGTTGCAGGAGAAACCCTTACTCTGGTTTCTCAGTCTGTTTCCTAGTGCCGGTTTGAAGTGCCTGCCGTTTTCACTGTAAAACCGAGTTGGGGCTTCTACCTCCCCATATATATGTATGGAGTGGAGTTGGCAACTGAAAAGAAACTTTGTGTTCCCTTCAAGCTAGGTGAAGGACGGCTTTCACACACACTTATCTCTCAGAACTGAGCATGTGGAGAGACGTTCGTTCATGCAGCACAAAGGGAACGGGTTGCAGGGGAAACCCTTACTCTGGTTTCTCAGTCTGTTTCCTAGTGCCGGTTTGAAGTGCCTGCCGTTTTCACTGTAAAACCGAGTTGGAGCTTGTACCTCCCCATATATATGTATGGAGTGGAGTTGGCAACTGAAAAGAAACTTTGTGTTCCCTTCAAGCTAGGTGAAGGACGGCTTTCACACACACTTATCTCTCAGAACTGAGCATGTGGAGAGACGTTCGTTCATCCAGCACAAAGGGAACGGGTTGCAGGAGAAACCCTTACTCTGGTTTCTCAGTCTGTTTTCTTGTGCCGGTTTGAAGTGCCTGCCTTTTTCACTGTAAAACCGAGTTGGAGCTTGTACCTCCCCATATATATGTATGGAGTGGAGTTGGCAACTGAAAAGAAACTTTGTGTTCCCTTCAAGCTAGGTGAAGGACGGCTTTCACACACACTTATCTCTCAGAACTGAGCATGTGGAGAGACGTTCGTTCATCCAGCACAAAGGGAACGGGTTGCAGGAGAAACCCTTACTCTGGTTTCTCAGTCTGTTTCCTAGTGCCGGTTTGAAGTGCCTGCCGTTTTCACTGTAAAACCGAGTTGGAGCTTGTACCTCCCCATATATATGTATGGAGTGGAGTTGGCAACTGAAAAGAAACTTTGTGTTCCCTTCAAGCTAGGTGAAGGACGGCTTTCACACACACTTATCTCTCAGAACTGAGCATGTGGAGAGACGTTCGTTCATCCAGCACAAAGGGAACGGGTTGCAGGAGAAACCCTTACTCTGGTTTCTCAGTCTGTTTCCTAGTGCCGGTTTGAAGTGCCTGCCGTTTTCACTGTAAAACCGAGTTGGAGCTTGTACCTCCCCATATATATGTATGGAGTGGAGTTGGCAACTGAAAAGAAACTTTGTGTTCCCTTCAAGCTAGGTGAAGGACGGCTTTCACACACACTTATCTCTCAGAACTGAGCATGTGGAGAGACGTTCGTTCATCCAGCACAAAGGGAACGGGTTGCAGGAGAAACCCTTACTCTGGTTTCTCAGTCTGTTTCCTAGTGCCGGTTTGAAGTGCCTGCCTTTTTCACTGTAAAACCGAGTTGGAGCTTGTACCTCCCCATATATATGTATGGAGTGGAGTTGGCAACTGAAAAGAAACTTTGTGTTCCCTTCAAGCTAGGTGAAGGACGGCTTTCACACACACTTATCTCTCAGAACTGAGCATGTGGAGAGACGTTCGTTCATGCAGCACAAAGGGAACGGGTTGCAGGGGAAACCCTTACTCTGGTTTCTCAGTCTGTTTCCTAGTGCCGGTTTGAAGTGCCTGCCGTTTTCACTGTAAAACCGAGTTGGAGCTTGTACCTCCCCATATATATGTATGGAGTGGAGTTGGCAACTGAAAAGAAACTTTGTGTTCCCTTCAAGCTAGGTGAAGGACGGCTTTCACACACACTTATCTCTCAGAACTGAGCATGTGGAGAGACGTTCGTTCATCCAGCACAAAGGGAACGGGTTGCAGGAGAAACCCTTACTCTGGTTTCTCAGTCTGTTTTCTTGTGCCGGTTTGAAGTGCCTGCCGTTTTCACTGTAAAACCGAGTTGGAGCTTGTACCTCCCCATATATATGTATGGAGTGGAGTTGGCAACTGAAAAGAAACTTTGTGTTCCCTTCAAGCTAGGTGAAGGACGGCTTTCACACAAACTTATCTCTCAGAACTGAGCATTTGGAGAGACGTTCGTTCATCCAGCACAAAGGGAACGGGTTGCAGGAGAAACCCTTACTCTGGTTTCTCAGTCTGTTTCCTAGTGCCGGTTTGAAGTGCCTGCCGTTTTCACTGTAAAACCGAGTTGGGGCTTCTACCTCCCCATATATATGTATGGAGTGGAGTTGGCAACTGAAAAGAAACTTTGTGTTCCCTTCAAGCTAGGTGAAGGACGGCTTTCACACACACTTATCTCTCAGAACTGAGCATGTGGAGAGACGTTCGTTCATGCAGCACAAAGGGAACGGGTTGCAGGGGAAACCCTTACTCTGGTTTCTCAGTCTGTTTCCTAGTGCCGGTTTGAAGTGCCTGCCGTTTTCACTGTAAAACCGAGTTGGAGCTTGTACCTCCCCATATATATGTATGGAGTGGAGTTGGCAACTGAAAAGAAACTTTGTGTTCCCTTCAAGCTAGGTGAAGGACGGCTTTCACACACACTTATCTCTCAGAACTGAGCATGTGGAGAGACGTTCGTTCATCCAGCACAAAGGGAACGGGTTGCAGGAGAAACCCTTACTCTGGTTTCTCAGTCTGTTTCCTAGTGCCGGTTTGAAGTGCCTGCCGTTTTCACTGTAAAACCGAGTTGGAGCTTGTACCTCCCCATATATATGTATGGAGTGGAGTTGGCAACTGAAAAGAAACTTTGTGTTCCCTTCAAGCTAGGTGAAGGACGGCTTTCACACACACTTATCTCTCAGAACTGAGCATGTGGAGAGACGTTCGTTCATCCAGCACAAAGGGAACGGGTTGCAGGAGAAACCCTTACTCTGGTTTCTCAGTCTGTTTCCTAGTGCCGGTTTGAAGTGCCTGCCGTTTTCACTGTAAAACCGAGTTGGAGCTTGTACCTCCCCATATATATGTATGGAGTGGAGTTGGCAACTGAAAAGAAACTTTGTGTTCCCTTCAAGCTAGGTGAAGGACGGCTTTCACACACACTTATCTCTCAGAACTGAGCATGTGGAGAGACGTTCGTTCATCCAGCACAAAGGGAACGGGTTGCAGGAGAAACCCTTACTCTGGTTTCTCAGTCTGTTTCCTAGTGCCCCTTTGAAGTGCCTGCCGTTTTCACTGTAAAACCGAGTTGGAGCTTGTACCTCCCCATATATATGTATGGAGTGGAGTTGGCAACTGAAAAGAAACTTTGTGTTCCCTTCAAGCTAGGTGAAGGACGGCTTTCACACACACTTATCTCTCAGAACTGAGCATGTGGAGAGACGTTCGTTTATGCAGCACAAAGGGAACGGGTTGCAGGGGAAACCCTTACTCTGGTTTCTCAGTCTGTTTCCTAGTGCCGGTTTGAAGTGCCTGCCGTTTTCACTGTAAAACCGAGTTGGAGCTTGTACCTCCCCATATATATGTATGGAGTGGAGTTGGCAACTGAAAAGAAACTTTGTGTTCCCTTCAAGCTAGGTGAAGGACGGCTTTCACACACACTTATCTCTCAGAACTGAGCATGTGGAGAGACGTTCGTTCATCCAGCACAAAGGGAACGGGTTGCAGGGGAAACCCTTACTCTGGTTTCTCAGTCTGTTTCCTAGTGCCGGTTTGAAGTGCCTGCCGTTTTCACTGTAAAACCGAGTTGGAGCTTGTACCTCCCCATATATATGTATGGAGTGGAGTTGGCAACTGAAAAGAAACTTTGTGTTCCCTTCAAGCTAGGTGAAGGACGGCTTTCACACACACTTATCTCTCAGAACTGAGCATGTGGAGAGACGTTCGTTCATCCAGCACAAAGGGAACGGGTTGCAGGAGAAACCCTTACTCTGGTTTCTCAGTCTGTTTTCTTGTGCCGGTTTGAAGTGCCTGCCGTTTTCACTGTAAAACCGAGTTGGAGCTTGTACCTCCCCATATATATGTATGGAGTGGAGTTGGCAACTGAAAAGAAACTTTGTGTTCCCTTCAAGCTAGGTGAAGGACGGCTTTCACACACACTTATCTCTCAGAACTGAGCATGTGGAGAGACGTTCGTTCATCCAGCACAAAGGGAACGGGTTGCAGGAGAAACCCTTACTCTGGTTTCTCAGTCTGTTTCCTAGTGCCGGTTTGAAGTGCCTGCCGTTTTCACTGTAAAACCGAGTTGGAGCTTGTACCTCCCCATATATATGTATGGAGTGGAGTTGGCAACTGAAAAGAAACTTTGTGTTCCCTTCAAGCTAGGTGAAGGACGGCTTTCACACACACTTATCTCTCAGAACTGAGCATGTGGAGAGACGTTCGTTCATCCAGCACAAAGGGAACGGGTTGCAGGAGAAACCCTTACTCTGGTTTCTCAGTCTGTTTCCTAGTGCCGGTTTGAAGTGCCTGCCGTTTTCACTGTAAAACCGAGTTGGAGCTTGTACCTCCCCATATATATGTATGGAGTGGAGTTGGCAACTGAAAAGAAACTTTGTGTTCCCTTCAAGCTAGGTGAAGGACGGCTTTCACACACACTTATCTCTCAGAACTGAGCATGTGGAGAGACGTTCGTTCATCCAGCACAAAGGGAACGGGTTGCAGGAGAAACCCTTACTCTGGTTTCTCAGTCTGTTTCCTAGTGCCCCTTTGAAGTGCCTGCCGTTTTCACTGTAAAACCGAGTTGGAGCTTGTACCTCCCCATATATATGTATGGAGTGGAGTTGGCAACTGAAAAGAAACTTTGTGTTCCCTTCAAGCTAGGTGAAGGACGGCTTTCACACACACTTATCTCTCAGAACTGAGCATGTGGAGAGACGTTCGTTCATCCAGCACAAAGGGAACGGGTTGCAGGGGAAACCCTTACTCTGGTTTCTCAGTCTGTTTCCTAGTGCCGGTTTGAAGTGCCTGCCGTTTTCACTGTAAAACCGAGTTGGAGCTTGTACCTCCCCATATATATGTATGGAGTGGAGTTGGCAACTGAAAAGAAACTTTGTGTTCCCTTCAAGCTAGGTGAAGGACGGCTTTCACACACACTTATCTCTCAGAACTGAGCATGTGGAGAGACGTTCGTTCATCCAGCACAAAGGGAACGGGTTGCAGGGGAAACCCTTACTCTGGTTTCTCAGTCTGTTTCCTAGTGCCGGTTTGAAGTGCCTGCCGTTTTCACTGTAAAACCGAGTTGGAGCTTGTACCTCCCCATATATATGTATGGAGTGGAGTTGGCAACTGAAAAGAAACTTTGTGTTCCCTTCAAGCTAGGTGAAGGACGGCTTTCACACACACTTATCTCTCAGAACTGAGCATGTGGAGAGACGTTCGTTCATCCAGCACAAAGGGAACGGGTTGCAGGAGAAACCCTTACTCTGGTTTCTCAGTCTGTTTTCTTGTGCCGGTTTGAAGTGCCTGCAGTTTTCACTGTAAAACCGAGTTGGAGCTTGTACCTCCCCATATATATGTATGGAGTGGAGTTGGCAACTGAAAAGAAACTTTGTGTTCCCTTCAAGCTAGGTGAAGGACGGCTTTCACACACACTTATCTCTCAGAACTGAGCATGTGGAGAGACGTTCGTTCATCCAGCACAAAGGGAACGGGTTGCAGGAGAAACCCTTACTCTGGTTTCTCAGTCTGTTTCCTAGTGCCGGTTTGAAGTGCCTGCCGTTTTCACTGTAAAACCGAGTTGGAGCTTGTACCTCCCCATATATATGTATGGAGTGGAGTTGGCAACTGAAAAGAAACTTTGTGTTCCCTTCAAGCTAGGTGAAGGACGGCTTTCACACACACTTATCTCTCAGAACTGAGCATGTGGAGAGACGTTCGTTCATCCAGCACAAAGGGAACGGGTTGCAGGGGAAACCCTTACTCTGGTTTCTCAGTCTGTTTCCTAGTGCCGGTTTGAAGTGCCTGCCGTTTTCACTGTAAAACCGAGTTGGAGCTTGTACCTCCCCATATATATGTATGGAGTGGAGTTGGCAACTGAAAAGAAACTTTGTGTTCCCTTCAAGCTAGGTGAAGGACGGCTTTCACACACACTTATCTCTCAGAACTGAGCATGTGGAGAGACGTTCGTTCATCCAGCACAAAGGGAACGGGTTGCAGGAGAAACCCTTACTCTGGTTTCTCAGTCTGTTTTCTTGTGCCGGTTTGAAGTGCCTGCCGTTTTCACTGTAAAACCGAGTTGGAGCTTGTACCTCCCCATATATATGTATGGAGTGGAGTTGGCAACTGAAAAGAAACTTTGTGTTCCCTTCAAGCTAGGTGAAGGACGGCTTTCACACACACTTATCTCTCAGAACTGAGCATGTGGAGAGACGTTCGTTCATCCAGCACAAAGGGAACGGGTTGCAGGGGAAACCCTTACTCTGGTTTCTCAGTCTGTTTCCTAGTGCCGGTTTGAAGTGCCTGCCGTTTTCACTGTAAAACCGAGTTGGAGCTTGTACCTCCCCATATATATGTATGGAGTGGAGTTGGCAACTGAAAAGAAACTTTGTGTTCCCTTCAAGCTAGGTGAAGGACGGCTTTCACACACACTTATCTCTCAGAACTGAGCATGTGGAGAGACGTTCGTTCATCCAGCACAAAGGGAACGGGTTGCAGGAGAAACCCTTACTCTGGTTTCTCAGTCTGTTTCCTAGTGCCGGTTTGAAGTGCCTGCCGTTTTCACTGTAAAACCGAGTTGGAGCTTGTACCTCCCCATATATATGTATGGAGTGGATTTGGCAACTGAAAAGAAACTTTGTGTTCCCTTCAAGCTAGGTGAAGGACGGCTTTCACACACACTTATCTCTCAGAACTGAGCATGTGGAGAGACGTTCGTTCATCCAGCACAAAGGGAACGGCTTGCAGGGGAAACCCTTACTCTGGTTTCTCAGTCTGTTTCCTAGTGCCGGTTTGAAGTGCCTGCCGTTTTCACTGTAAAACCGAGTTGGAGCTTGTACCTCCCCATATATATGTATGGAGTGGAGTTGGCAACTGAAAAGAAACTTTGTGTTCCCTTCAAGCTAGGTGAAGGACGGCTTTCACACACACTTATCTCTCAGAACTGAGCATGTGGAGAGACGTTCGTTCATGCAGCACAAAGGGAACGGGTTGCAGGGGAAACCCTTACTCTGGTTTCTCAGTCTGTTTCCTAGTGCCGGTTTGAAGTGCCTGCCGTTTTCACTGTAAAACCGAGTTGGAGCTTGTACCTCCCCATATATATGTATGGAGTGGAGTTGGCAACTGAAAAGAAACTTTGTGTTCCCTTCAAGCTAGGTGAAGGACGGCTTTCACACACACTTATCTCTCAGAACTGAGCATGTGGAGAGACGTTCGTTCATCCAGCACAAAGGGAACGGGTTGCAGGAGAAACCCTTACTCTGGTTTCTCAGTCTGTTTTCTTGTGCCGGTTTGAAGTGCCTGCCGTTTTCACTGTAAAACCGAGTTGGAGCTTGTACCTCCCCATATATATGTATGGAGTGGAGTTGGCAACTGAAAAGAAACTTTGTGTTCCCTTCAAGCTAGGTGAAGGACGGCTTTCACACAAACTTATCTCTCAGAACTGAGCATTTGGAGAGACGTTCGTTCATCCAGCACAAAGGGAACGGGTTGCAGGAGAAACCCTTACTCTGGTTTCTCAGTCTGTTTCCTAGTGCCGGTTTGAAGTGCCTGCCGTTTTCACTGTAAAACCGAGTTGGGGCTTCTACCTCCCCATATATATGTATGGAGTGGAGTTGGCAACTGAAAAGAAACTTTGTGTTCCCTTCAAGCTAGGTGAAGGACGGCTTTCACACACACTTATCTCTCAGAACTGAGCATGTGGAGAGACGTTCGTTCATGCAGCACAAAGGGAACGGGTTGCAGGGGAAACCCTTACTCTGGTTTCTCAGTCTGTTTCCTAGTGCCGGTTTGAAGTGCCTGCCGTTTTCACTGTAAAACCGAGTTGGAGCTTGTACCTCCCCATATATATGTATGGAGTGGAGTTGGCAACTGAAAAGAAACTTTGTGTTCCCTTCAAGCTAGGTGAAGGACGGCTTTCACACACACTTATCTCTCAGAACTGAGCATGTGGAGAGACGTTCGTTCATCCAGCACAAAGGGAACGGGTTGCAGGAGAAACCCTTACTCTGGTTTCTCAGTCTGTTTTCTTGTGCCGGTTTGAAGTGCCTGCCGTTTTCACTGTAAAACCGAGTTGGAGCTTGTACCTCCCCATATATATGTATGGAGTGGAGTTGGCAACTGAAAAGAAACTTTGTGTTCCCTTCAAGCTAGGTGAAGGACGGCTTTCACACACACTTATCTCTCAGAACTGAGCATGTGGAGAGACGTTCGTTCATCCAGCACAAAGGGAACGGGTTGCAGGAGAAACCCTTACTCTGGTTTCTCAGTCTGTTTCCTAGTGCCGGTTTGAAGTGCCTGCCGTTTTCACTGTAAAACCGAGTTGGAGCTTGTACCTCCCCATATATATGTATGGAGTGGAGTTGGCAACTGAAAAGAAACTTTGTGTTCCCTTCAAGCTAGGTGAAGGACGGCTTTCACACACACTTATCTCTCAGAACTGAGCATGTGGAGAGACGTTCGTTCATCCAGCACAAAGGGAACGGGTTGCAGGAGAAACCCTTACTCTGGTTTCTCAGTCTGTTTCCTAGTGCCGGTTTGAAGTGCCTGCCGTTTTCACTGTAAAACCGAGTTGGAGCTTGTACCTCCCCATATATATGTATGGAGTGGAGTTGGCAACTGAAAAGAAACTTTGTGTTCCCTTCAAGCTAGGTGAAGGACGGCTTTCACACACACTTATCTCTCAGAACTGAGCATGTGGAGAGACGTTCGTTCATCCAGCACAAAGGGAACGGGTTGCAGGAGAAACCCTTACTCTGGTTTCTCAGTCTGTTTCCTAGTGCCGGTTTGAAGTGCCTGCCGTTTTCACTGTAAAACCGAGTTGGAGCTTGTACCTCCCCATATATATGTATGGAGTGGAGTTGGCAACTGAAAAGAAACTTTGTGTTCCCTTCAAGCTAGGTGAAGGACGGCTTTCACACACACTTATCTCTCAGAACTGAGCATGTGGAGAGACGTTCGTTCATGCAGCACAAAGGGAACGGGTTGCAGGGGAAACCCTTACTCTGGTTTCTCAGTCTGTTTCCTAGTGCCGGTTTGAAGTGCCTGCCGTTTTCACTGTAAAACCGAGTTGGAGCTTGTACCTCCCCATATATATGTATGGAGTGGAGTTGGCAACTGAAAAGAAACTTTGTGTTCCCTTCAAGCTAGGTGAAGGACGGCTTTCACACACACTTATCTCTCAGAACTGAGCATGTGGAGAGACGTTCGTTCATCCAGCACAAAGGGAACGGGTTGCAGGGGAAACCCTTACTCTGGTTTCTCAGTCTGTTTCCTAGTGCCGGTTTGAAGTGCCTGCCTTTTTCACTGTAAAACCGAGTTGGAGCTTGTACCTCCCCATATATATGAATGGAGTGGAGTTGGCAACTGAAAAGAAACTTTGTGTTCCCTTCAAGCTAGGTGAAGGACGGCTTTCACACACACTTATCTCTCAGAACTGAGCATGTGGAGAGACGTTCGTTCATCCAGCACAAAGGGAACGGGTTGCAGGAGAAACCCTTACTCTGGTTTCTCAGTCTGTTTTCTTGTGCCGGTTTGAAGTGCCTGCCGTTTTCACTGTAAAACCGAGTTGGAGCTTGTACCTCCCCATATATATGTATGGAGTGGAGTTGGCAACTGAAAAGAAACTTTGTGTTCCCTTCAAGCTAGGTGAAGGACGGCTTTCACACAAACTTATCTCTCAGAACTGAGCATTTGGAGAGACGTTCGTTCATCCAGCACAAAGGGAACGGGTTGCAGGAGAAACCCTTACTCTGGTTTCTCAGTCTGTTTCCTAGTGCCGGTTTGAAGTGCCTGCCGTTTTCACTGTAAAACCGAGTTGGGGCTTCTACCTCCCCATATATATGTATGGAGTGGAGTTGGCAACTGAAAAGAAACTTTGTGTTCCCTTCAAGCTAGGTGAAGGACGGCTTTCACACACACTTATCTCTCAGAACTGAGCATGTGGAGAGACGTTCGTTCATGCAGCACAAAGGGAACGGGTTGCAGGGGAAACCCTTACTCTGGTTTCTCAGTCTGTTTCCTAGTGCCGGTTTGAAGTGCCTGCCGTTTTCACTGTAAAACCGAGTTGGAGCTTGTACCTCCCCATATATATGTATGGAGTGGAGTTGGCAACTGAAAAGAAACTTTGTGTTCCCTTCAAGCTAGGTGAAGGACGGCTTTCACACACACTTATCTCTCAGAACTGAGCATGTGGAGAGACGTTCGTTCATCCAGCACAAAGGGAACGGGTTGCAGGAGAAACCCTTACTCTGGTTTCTCAGTCTGTTTTCTTGTGCCGGTTTGAAGTGCCTGCCGTTTTCACTGTAAAACCGAGTTGGAGCTTGTACCTCCCCATATATATGTATGGAGTGGAGTTGGCAACTGAAAAGAAACTTTGTGTTCCCTTCAAGCTAGGTGAAGGACGGCTTTCACACACACTTATCTCTCAGAACTGAGCATGTGGAGAGACGTTCGTTCATCCAGCACAAAGGGAACGGGTTGCAGGAGAAACCCTTACTCTGGTTTCTCAGTCTGTTTCCTAGTGCCGGTTTGAAGTGCCTGCCGTTTTCACTGTAAAACCGAGTTGGAGCTTGTACCTCCCCATATATATGTATGGAGTGGAGTTGGCAACTGAAAAGAAACTTTGTGTTCCCTTCAAGCTAGGTGAAGGACGGCTTTCACACACACTTATCTCTCAGAACTGAGCATGTGGAGAGACGTTCGTTCATCCAGCACAAAGGGAACGGGTTGCAGGAGAAACCCTTACTCTGGTTTCTCAGTCTGTTTCCTAGTGCCGGTTTGAAGTGCCTGCCGTTTTCACTGTAAAACCGAGTTGGAGCTTGTACCTCCCCATATATATGTATGGAGTGGAGTTGGCAACTGAAAAGAAACTTTGTGTTCCCTTCAAGCTAGGTGAAGGACGGCTTTCACACACACTTATCTCTCAGAACTGAGCATGTGGAGAGACGTTCGTTCATCCAGCACAAAGGGAACGGGTTGCAGGAGAAACCCTTACTCTGGTTTCTCAGTCTGTTTCCTAGTGCCGGTTTGAAGTGCCTGCCGTTTTCACTGTAAAACCGAGTTGGAGCTTGTACCTCCCCATATATATGTATGGAGTGGAGTTGGCAACTGAAAAGAAACTTTGTGTTCCCTTCAAGCTAGGTGAAGGACGGCTTTCACACACACTTATCTCTCAGAACTGAGCATGTGGAGAGACGTTCGTTCATCCAGCACAAAGGGAACGGGTTGCAGGAGAAACCCTTACTCTGGTTTCTCAGTCTGTTTTCTTGTGCCGGTTTGAAGTGCCTGCCGTTTTCACTGTAAAACCGAGTTGGAGCTTGTACCTCCCCATATATATGTATGGAGTGGAGTTGGCAACTGAAAAGAAACTTTGTGTTCCCTTCAAGCTAGGTGAAGGACGGCTTTCACACAAACTTATCTCTCAGAACTGAGCATTTGGAGAGACGTTCGTTCATCCAGCACAAAGGGAACGGGTTGCAGGAGAAACCCTTACTCTGGTTTCTCAGTCTGTTTCCTAGTGCCGGTTTGAAGTGCCTGCCGTTTTCACTGTAAAACCGAGTTGGGGCTTCTACCTCCCCATATATATGTATGGAGTGGAGTTGGCAACTGAAAAGAAACTTTGTGTTCCCTTCAAGCTAGGTGAAGGACGGCTTTCACACACACTTATCTCTCAGAACTGAGCATGTGGAGAGACGTTCGTTCATGCAGCACAAAGGGAACGGGTTGCAGGGGAAACCCTTACTCTGGTTTCTCAGTCTGTTTCCTAGTGCCGGTTTGAAGTGCCTGCCGTTTTCACTGTAAAACCGAGTTGGAGCTTGTACCTCCCCATATATATGTATGGAGTGGAGTTGGCAACTGAAAAGAAACTTTGTGTTCCCTTCAAGCTAGGTGAAGGACGGCTTTCACACACACTTATCTCTCAGAACTGAGCATGTGGAGAGACGTTCGTTCATCCAGCACAAAGGGAACGGGTTGCAGGAGAAACCCTTACTCTGGTTTCTCAGTCTGTTTTCTTGTGCCGGTTTGAAGTGCCTGCCGTTTTCACTGTAAAACCGAGTTGGAGCTTGTACCTCCCCATATATATGTATGGAGTGGAGTTGGCAACTGAAAAGAAACTTTGTGTTCCCTTCAAGCTAGGTGAAGGACGGCTTTCACACACACTTATCTCTCAGAACTGAGCATGTGGAGAGACGTTCGTTCATCCAGCACAAAGGGAACGGGTTGCAGGAGAAACCCTTACTCTGGTTTCTCAGTCTGTTTCCTAGTGCCGGTTTGAAGTGCCTGCCGTTTTCACTGTAAAACCGAGTTGGAGCTTGTACCTCCCCATATATATGTATGGAGTGGAGTTGGCAACTGAAAAGAAACTTTGTGTTCCCTTCAAGCTAGGTGAAGGACGGCTTTCACACACACTTATCTCTCAGAACTGAGCATGTGGAGAGACGTTCGTTCATCCAGCACAAAGGGAACGGGTTGCAGGAGAAACCCTTACTCTGGTTTCTCAGTCTGTTTCCTAGTGCCGGTTTGAAGTGCCTGCCGTTTTCACTGTAAAACCGAGTTGGAGCTTGTACCTCCCCATATATATGTATGGAGTGGAGTTGGCAACTGAAAAGAAACTTTGTGTTCCCTTCAAGCTAGGTGAAGGACGGCTTTCACACACACTTATCTCTCAGAACTGAGCATGTGGAGAGACGTTCGTTCATCCAGCACAAAGGGAACGGGTTGCAGGAGAAACCCTTACTCTGGTTTCTCAGTCTGTTTCCTAGTGCCGGTTTGAAGTGCCTGCCTTTTTCACTGTAAAACCGAGTTGGAGCTTGTACCTCCCCATATATATGTATGGAGTGGAGTTGGCAACTGAAAAGAAACTTTGTGTTCCCTTCAAGCTAGGTGAAGGACGGCTTTCACACACACTTATCTCTCAGAACTGAGCATGTGGAGAGACGTTCGTTCATGCAGCACAAAGGGAACGGGTTGCAGGGGAAACCCTTACTCTGGTTTCTCAGTCTGTTTCCTAGTGCCGGTTTGAAGTGCCTGCCGTTTTCACTGTAAAACCGAGTTGGAGCTTGTACCTCCCCATATATATGTATGGAGTGGAGTTGGCAACTGAAAAGAAACTTTGTGTTCCCTTCAAGCTAGGTGAAGGACGGCTTTCACACACACTTATCTCTCAGAACTGAGCATGTGGAGAGACGTTCGTTCATCCAGCACAAAGGGAACGGGTTGCAGGAGAAACCCTTACTCTGGTTTCTCAGTCTGTTTTCTTGTGCCGGTTTGAAGTGCCTGCCGTTTTCACTGTAAAACCGAGTTGGAGCTTGTACCTCCCCATATATATGTATGGAGTGGAGTTGGCAACTGAAAAGAAACTTTGTGTTCCCTTCAAGCTAGGTGAAGGACGGCTTTCACACAAACTTATCTCTCAGAACTGAGCATTTGGAGAGACGTTCGTTCATCCAGCACAAAGGGAACGGGTTGCAGGAGAAACCCTTACTCTGGTTTCTCAGTCTGTTTCCTAGTGCCGGTTTGAAGTGCCTGCCGTTTTCACTGTAAAACCGAGTTGGGGCTTCTACCTCCCCATATATATGTATGGAGTGGAGTTGGCAACTGAAAAGAAACTTTGTGTTCCCTTCAAGCTAGGTGAAGGACGGCTTTCACACACACTTATCTCTCAGAACTGAGCATGTGGAGAGACGTTCGTTCATGCAGCACAAAGGGAACGGGTTGCAGGGGAAACCCTTACTCTGGTTTCTCAGTCTGTTTCCTAGTGCCGGTTTGAAGTGCCTGCCGTTTTCACTGTAAAACCGAGTTGGAGCTTGTACCTCCCCATATATATGTATGGAGTGGAGTTGGCAACTGAAAAGAAACTTTGTGTTCCCTTCAAGCTAGGTGAAGGACGGCTTTCACACACACTTATCTCTCAGAACTGAGCATGTGGAGAGACGTTCGTTCATCCAGCACAAAGGGAACGGGTTGCAGGAGAAACCCTTACTCTGGTTTCTCAGTCTGTTTCCTAGTGCCGGTTTGAAGTGCCTGCCGTTTTCACTGTAAAACCGAGTTGGAGCTTGTACCTCCCCATATATATGTATGGAGTGGAGTTGGCAACTGAAAAGAAACTTTGTGTTCCCTTCAAGCTAGGTGAAGGACGGCTTTCACACACACTTATCTCTCAGAACTGAGCATGTGGAGAGACGTTCGTTCATCCAGCACAAAGGGAACGGGTTGCAGGAGAAACCCTTACTCTGGTTTCTCAGTCTGTTTCCTAGTGCCGGTTTGAAGTGCCTGCCGTTTTCACTGTAAAACCGAGTTGGAGCTTGTACCTCCCCATATATATGTATGGAGTGGAGTTGGCAACTGAAAAGAAACTTTGTGTTCCCTTCAAGCTAGGTGAAGGACGGCTTTCACACACACTTATCTCTCAGAACTGAGCATGTGGAGAGACGTTCGTTCATCCAGCACAAAGGGAACGGGTTGCAGGAGAAACCCTTACTCTGGTTTCTCAGTCTGTTTCCTAGTGCCCCTTTGAAGTGCCTGCCGTTTTCACTGTAAAACCGAGTTGGAGCTTGTACCTCCCCATATATATGTATGGAGTGGAGTTGGCAACTGAAAAGAAACTTTGTGTTCCCTTCAAGCTAGGTGAAGGACGGCTTTCACACACACTTATCTCTCAGAACTGAGCATGTGGAGAGACGTTCGTTTATGCAGCACAAAGGGAACGGGTTGCAGGGGAAACCCTTACTCTGGTTTCTCAGTCTGTTTCCTAGTGCCGGTTTGAAGTGCCTGCCGTTTTCACTGTAAAACCGAGTTGGAGCTTGTACCTCCCCATATATATGTATGGAGTGGAGTTGGCAACTGAAAAGAAACTTTGTGTTCCCTTCAAGCTAGGTGAAGGACGGCTTTCACACACACTTATCTCTCAGAACTGAGCATGTGGAGAGACGTTCGTTCATCCAGCACAAAGGGAACGGGTTGCAGGGGAAACCCTTACTCTGGTTTCTCAGTCTGTTTCCTAGTGCCGGTTTGAAGTGCCTGCCGTTTTCACTGTAAAACCGAGTTGGAGCTTGTACCTCCCCATATATATGTATGGAGTGGAGTTGGCAACTGAAAAGAAACTTTGTGTTCCCTTCAAGCTAGGTGAAGGACGGCTTTCACACACACTTATCTCTCAGAACTGAGCATGTGGAGAGACGTTCGTTCATCCAGCACAAAGGGAACGGGTTGCAGGAGAAACCCTTACTCTGGTTTCTCAGTCTGTTTTCTTGTGCCGGTTTGAAGTGCCTGCCGTTTTCACTGTAAAACCGAGTTGGAGCTTGTACCTCCCCATATATATGTATGGAGTGGAGTTGGCAACTGAAAAGAAACTTTGTGTTCCCTTCAAGCTAGGTGAAGGACGGCTTTCACACACACTTATCTCTCAGAACTGAGCATGTGGAGAGACGTTCGTTCATCCAGCACAAAGGGAACGGGTTGCAGGAGAAACCCTTACTCTGGTTTCTCAGTCTGTTTCCTAGTGCCGGTTTGAAGTGCCTGCCGTTTTCACTGTAAAACCGAGTTGGAGCTTGTACCTCCCCATATATATGTATGGAGTGGAGTTGGCAACTGAAAAGAAACTTTGTGTTCCCTTCAAGCTAGGTGAAGGACGGCTTTCACACACACTTATCTCTCAGAACTGAGCATGTGGAGAGACGTTCGTTCATCCAGCACAAAGGGAACGGGTTGCAGGAGAAACCCTTACTCTGGTTTCTCAGTCTGTTTCCTAGTGCCGGTTTGAAGTGCCTGCCGTTTTCACTGTAAAACCGAGTTGGAGCTTGTACCTCCCCATATATATGTATGGAGTGGAGTTGGCAACTGAAAAGAAACTTTGTGTTCCCTTCAAGCTAGGTGAAGGACGGCTTTCACACACACTTATCTCTCAGAACTGAGCATGTGGAGAGACGTTCGTTCATCCAGCACAAAGGGAACGGGTTGCAGGGGAAACCCTTACTCTGGTTTCTCAGTCTGTTTCCTAGTGCCGGTTTGAAGTGCCTGCCGTTTTCACTGTAAAACCGAGTTGGAGCTTGTACCTCCCCATATATATGTATGGAGTGGAGTTGGCAACTGAAAAGAAACTTTGTGTTCCCTTCAAGCTAGGTGAAGGACGGCTTTCACACACACTTATCTCTCAGAACTGAGCATGTGGAGAGACGTTCGTTCATCCAGCACAAAGGGAACGGGTTGCAGGGGAAACCCTTACTCTGGTTTCTCAGTCTGTTTCCTAGTGCCGGTTTGAAGTGCCTGCCGTTTTCACTGTAAAACCGAGTTGGAGCTTGTACCTCCCCATATATATGTATGGAGTGGAGTTGGCAACTGAAAAGAAACTTTGTGTTCCCTTCAAGCTAGGTGAAGGACGGCTTTCACACACACTTATCTCTCAGAACTGAGCATGTGGAGAGACGTTCGTTCATCCAGCACAAAGGGAACGGGTTGCAGGAGAAACCCTTACTCTGGTTTCTCAGTCTGTTTTCTTGTGCCGGTTTGAAGTGCCTGCCGTTTTCACTGTAAAACCGAGTTGGAGCTTGTACCTCCCCATATATATGTATGGAGTGGAGTTGGCAACTGAAAAGAAACTTTGTGTTCCCTTCAAGCTAGGTGAAGGACGGCTTTCACACACACTTATCTCTCAGAACTGAGCATGTGGAGAGACGTTCGTTCATCCAGCACAAAGGGAACGGGTTGCAGGAGAAACCCTTACTCTGGTTTCTCAGTCTGTTTCCTAGTGCCGGTTTGAAGTGCCTGCCGTTTTCACTGTAAAACCGAGTTGGAGCTTGTACCTCCCCATATATATGTATGGAGTGGAGTTGGCAACTGAAAAGAAACTTTGTGTTCCCTTCAAGCTAGGTGAAGGACGGCTTTCACACACACTTATCTCTCAGAACTGAGCATGTGGAGAGACGTTCGTTCATCCAGCACAAAGGGAACGGGTTGCAGGGGAAACCCTTACTCTGGTTTCTCAGTCTGTTTCCTAGTGCCGGTTTGAAGTGCCTGCCGTTTTCACTGTAAAACCGAGTTGGAGCTTGTACCTCCCCATATATATGTATGGAGTGGAGTTGGCAACTGAAAAGAAACTTTGTGTTCCCTTCAAGCTAGGTGAAGGACGGCTTTCACACACACTTATCTCTCAGAACTGAGCATGTGGAGAGACGTTCGTTCATCCAGCACAAAGGGAACGGGTTGCAGGAGAAACCCTTACTCTGGTTTCTCAGTCTGTTTCCTAGTGCCGGTTTGAAGTGCCTGCCGTTTTCACTGTAAAACCGAGTTGGAGCTTGTACCTCCCCATATATATGTATGGAGTGGAGTTGGCAACTGAAAAGAAACTTTGTGTTCCCTTCAAGCTAGGTGAAGGACGGCTTTCACACACACTTATCTCTCAGAACTGAGCATGTGGAGAGACGTTCGTTCATCCAGCACAAAGGGAACGGGTTGCAGGAGAAACCCTTACTCTGGTTTCTCAGTCTGTTTCCTAGTGCCGGTTTGAAGTGCCTGCCGTTTTCACTGTAAAACCGAGTTGGAGCTTGTACCTCCCCATATATATGTATGGAGTGGAGTTGGCAACTGAAAAGAAACTTTGTGTTCCCTTCAAGCTAGGTGAAGGACGGCTTTCACACACACTTATCTCTCAGAACTGAGCATGTGGAGAGACGTTCGTTCATCCAGCACAAAGGGAACGGGTTGCAGGAGAAACCCTTACTCTGGTTTCTCAGTCTGTTTCCTAGTGCCGGTTTGAAGTGCCTGCCGTTTTCACTGTAAAACCGAGTTGGAGCTTGTACCTCCCCATATATATGTATGGAGTGGAGTTGGCAACTGAAAAGAAACTTTGTGTTCCCTTCAAGCTAGGTGAAGGACGGCTTTCACACACACTTATCTCTCAGAACTGAGCATGTGGAGAGACGTTCGTTCATCCAGCACAAAGGGAAAGGGTTGCAGGGGAAACCCTTACTCTGGTTTCTCAGTCTGTTTCCTAGTGCCGGTTTGAAGTGCCTGCCGTTTTCACTGTAAAACCGAGTTGGAGCTTGTACCTCCCCATATATATGTATGGAGTGGAGTTGGCAACTGAAAAGAAACTTTGTGTTCCCTTCAAGCTAGGTGAAGGACGGCTTTCACACACACTTATCTCTCAGAACTGAGCATGTGGAGAGACGTTCGTTCATCCAGCACAAAGGGAACGGGTTGCAGGGGAAACCCTTACTCTGGTTTCTCAGTCTGTTTCCTAGTGCCGGTTTGAAGTGCCTGCCGTTTTCACTGTAAAACCGAGTTGGAGCTTGTACCTCCCCATATATATGTATGGAGTGGAGTTGGCAACTGAAAAGAAACTTTGTGTTCCCTTCAAGCTAGGTGAAGGACGGCTTTCACACACACTTATCTCTCAGAACTGAGCATGTGGAGAGACGTTCGTTCATCCAGCACAAAGGGAACGGGTTGCAGGAGAAACCCTTACTCTGGTTTCTCAGTCTGTTTTCTTGTGCCGGTTTGAAGTGCCTGCCGTTTTCACTGTAAAACCGAGTTGGAGCTTGTACCTCCCCATATATATGTATGGAGTGGAGTTGGCAACTGAAAAGAAACTTTGTGTTCCCTTCAAGCTAGGTGAAGGACGGCTTTCACACACACTTATCTCTCAGAACTGAGCATGTGGAGAGACGTTCGTTCATCCAGCACAAAGGGAACGGGTTGCAGGAGAAACCCTTACTCTGGTTTCTCAGTCTGTTTCCTAGTGCCGGTTTGAAGTGCCTGCCGTTTTCACTGTAAAACCGAGTTGGAGCTTGTACCTCCCCATATATATGTATGGAGTGGAGTTGGCAACTGAAAAGAAACTTTGTGTTCCCTTCAAGCTAGGTGAAGGACGGCTTTCACACACACTTATCTCTCAGAACTGAGCATGTGGAGAGACGTTCGTTCATCCAGCACAAAGGGAACGGGTTGCAGGAGAAACCCTTACTCTGGTTTCTCAGTGTGTTTCCTAGTGCCGGTTTGAAGTGCCTGCCGTTTTCACTGTAAAACCGAGTTGGAGCTTGTACCTCCCCATATATATGTATGGAGTGGAGTTGGCAACTGAAAAGAAACTTTGTGTTCCCTTCAAGCTAGGTGAAGGACGGCTTTCACACACACATATCTCTCAGAACTGAGCATGTGGAGAGACGTTCGTTCATCCAGCACAAAGGGAACGGGTTGCAGGAGAAACCCTTACTCTGGTTTCTCAGTCTGTTTCCTAGTGCCGGTTTGAAGTGCCTGCCGTTTTCACTGTAAAACCGAGTTGGAGCTTGTACCTCCCCATATATATGTATGGAGTGGAGTTGGCAACTGAAAAGAAACTTTGTGTTCCCTTCAAGCTAGGTGAAGGACGGCTTTCACACACACTTATCTCTCAGAACTGAGCATGTGGAGAGACGTTCGTTCATCCAGCACAAAGGGAACGGGTTGCAGGGGAAACCCTTACTCTGGTTTCTCAGTCTGTTTCCTAGTGCCGGTTTGAAGTGCCTGCCGTTTTCACTGTAAAACCGAGTTGGAGCTTGTACCTCCCCATATATATGTATGGAGTGGAGTTGGCAACTGAAAAGAAACTTTGTGTTCCCTTCAAGCTAGGTGAAGGACGGCTTTCACACACACTTATCTCTCAGAACTGAGCATGTGGAGAGACGTTCGTTCATCCAGCACAAAGGGAACGGGTTGCAGGGGAAACCCTTACTCTGGTTTCTCAGTCTGTTTTCTTGTGCCGGTTTGAAGTGCCTGCCGTTTTCACTGTAAAACCGAGTTGGAGCTTGTACCTCCCCATATATATGTATGGAGTGGAGTTGGCAACTGAAAAGAAACTTTGTGTTCCCTTCAAGCTAGGTGAAGGACGGCTTTCACACACACTTATCTCTCAGAACTGAGCATGTGGAGAGACGTTCGTTCATCCAGCACAAAGGGAACGGGTTGCAGGAGAAACCCTTACTCTGGTTTCTCAGTCTGTTTCCTAGTGCCGGTTTGAAGTGCCTGCCGTTTTCACTGTAAAACCGAGTTGGAGCTTGTACCTCCCCATATATATGTATGGAGTGGAGTTGGCAACTGAAAAGAAACTTTGTGTTCCCTTCAAGCTAGGTGAAGGACGGCTTTCACACACACTTATCTCTCAGAACTGAGCATGTGGAGAGACGTTCATTCATCCAGCACAAAGGGAACGGGTTGCAGGGGAAACCCTTACTCTGGTTTCTCAGTCTGTTTCCTAGTGCCGGTTTGAAGTGCCTGCCGTTTTCACTGTAAAACCGAGTTGGAGCTTGTACCTCCCCATATATATGTATGGAGTGGATTTGGCAACTGAAAAGAAACTTTGTGTTCATTTCAAGCTAGGTGAAGGACGGCTTTCACACACACTTATCTCTCAGAACTGAGCATGTGGAGAGACGTTCGTTCATCCAGCACAAAGGGAACGGGTTGCAGGAGAAACCCTTACTCTGGTTTCTCAGTCTGTTTTCTTGTGCCGGTTTGAAGTGCCTGCCGTTTTCACTGTAAAACCGAGTTGGAGCTTGTACCTCCCCATATATATGTATGGAGTGGAGTTGGCAACTGAAAAGAAACTTTGTGTTCCCTTCAAGCTAGGTGAAGGACGGCTTTCACACACACTTATCTCTCAGAACTGAGCATGTGGAGAGACGTTCGTTCATCCAGCACAAAGGGAACGGGTTGCAGGAGAAACCCTTACTCTGGTTTCTCAGTCTGTTTCCTAGTGCCGGTTTGAAGTGCCTGCCGTTTTCACTGTAAAACCGAGTTGGAGCTTGTACCTCCCCATATATATGTATGGAGTGGAGTTGGCAACTGAAAAGAAACTTTGTGTTCCCTTCAAGCTAGGTGAAGGACGGCTTTCACACACACTTATCTCTCAGAACTGAGCATGTGGAGAGACGTTCGTTCATCCAGCACAAAGGGAAAGGGTTGCAGGGGAAACCCTTACTCTGGTTTCTCAGTCTGTTTCCTAGTGCCGGTTTGAAGTGCCTGCCGTTTTCACTGTAAAACCGAGTTGGAGCTTGTACCTCCCCATATATATGTATGGAGTGGAGTTGGCAACTGAAAAGAAACTTTGTGTTCCCTTCAAGCTAGGTGAAGGACGGCTTTCACACACACTTATCTCTCAGAACTGAGCATGTGGAGAGACGTTCGTTCATCCAGCACAAAGGGAACGGGTTGCAGGGGAAACCCTTACTCTGGTTTCTCAGTCTGTTTCCTAGTGCCGGTTTGAAGTGCCTGCCGTTTTCACTGTAAAACCGAGTTGGAGCTTGTACCTCCCCATATATATGTATGGAGTGGAGTTGGCAACTGAAAAGAAACTTTGTGTTCCCTTCAAGCTAGGTGAAGGACGGCTTTCACACACACTTATCTCTCAGAACTGAGCATGTGGAGAGACGTTCGTTCATCCAGCACAAAGGGAACGGGTTGCAGGAGAAACCCTTACTCTGGTTTCTCAGTCTGTTTTCTTGTGCCGGTTTGAAGTGCCTGCCGTTTTCACTGTAAAACCGAGTTGGAGCTTGTACCTCCCCATATATATGTATGGAGTGGAGTTGGCAACTGAAAAGAAACTTTGTGTTCCCTTCAAGCTAGGTGAAGGACGGCTTTCACACACACTTATCTCTCAGAACTGAGCATGTGGAGAGACGTTCGTTCATCCAGCACAAAGGGAACGGGTTGCAGGAGAAACCCTTACTCTGGTTTCTCAGTCTGTTTCCTAGTGCCGGTTTGAAGTGCCTGCCGTTTTCACTGTAAAACCGAGTTGGAGCTTGTACCTCCCCATATATATGTATGGAGTGGAGTTGGCAACTGAAAAGAAACTTTGTGTTCCCTTCAAGCTAGGTGAAGGACGGCTTTCACACACACTTATCTCTCAGAACTGAGCATGTGGAGAGACGTTCGTTCATCCAGCACAAAGGGAACGGGTTGCAGGAGAAACCCTTACTCTGGTTTCTCAGTCTGTTTCCTAGTGCCGGTTTGAAGTGCCTGCCGTTTTCACTGTAAAACCGAGTTGGAGCTTGTACCTCCCCATATATATGTATGGAGTGGAGTTGGCAACTGAAAAGAAACTTTGTGTTCCCTTCAAGCTAGGTGAAGGACGGCTTTCACACACACTTATCTCTCAGAACTGAGCATGTGGAGAGACGTTCGTTCATCCAGCACAAAGGGAACGGGTTGCAGGGGAAACCCTTACTCTGGTTTCTCAGTCTGTTTCCTAGTGCCGGTTTGAAGTGCCTGCCGTTTTCACTGTAAAACCGAGTTGGAGCTTGTACCTCCCCATATATATGTATGGAGTGGAGTTGGCAACTGAAAAGAAACTTTGTGTTCCCTTCAAGCTAGGTGAAGGACGGCTTTCACACACACTTATCTCTCAGAACTGAGCATGTGGAGAGACGTTCGTTCATCCAGCACAAAGGGAACGGGTTGCAGGAGAAACCCTTACTCTGGTTTCTCAGTCTGTTTTCTTGTGCCGGTTTGAAGTGCCTGCCGTTTTCACTGTAAAACCGAGTTGGAGCTTGTACCTCCCCATATATATGTATGGAGTGGAGTTGGCAACTGAAAAGAAACTTTGTGTTCCCTTCAAGCTAGGTGAAGGACGGCTTTCACACACACTTATCTCTCAGAACTGAGCATGTGGAGAGACGTTCGTTCATCCAGCACAAAGGGAACGGGTTGCAGGGGAAACCCTTACTCTGGTTTCTCAGTCTGTTTCCTAGTGCCGGTTTGAAGTGCCTGCCGTTTTCACTGTAAAACCGAGTTGGAGCTTGTACCTCCCCATATATATGTATGGAGTGGAGTTGGCAACTGAAAAGAAACTTTGTGTTCCCTTCAAGCTAGGTGAAGGACGGCTTTCACACACACTTATCTCTCAGAACTGAGCATGTGGAGAGACGTTCGTTCATCCAGCACAAAGGGAACGGGTTGCAGGAGAAACCCTTACTCTGGTTTCTCAGTCTGTTTTCTTGTGCCGGTTTGAAGTGCCTGCCGTTTTCACTGTAAAACCGAGTTGGAGCTTGTACCTCCCCATATATATGTATGGAGTGGAGTTGGCAACTGAAAAGAAACTTTGTGTTCCCTTCAAGCTAGGTGAAGGACGGCTTTCACACACACTTATCTCTCAGAACTGAGCATGTGGAGAGACGTTCGTTCATCCAGCACAAAGGGAACGGGTTGCAGGAGAAACCCTTACTCTGGTTTCTCAGTCTGTTTCCTAGTGCCGGTTTGAAGTGCCTGCCGTTTTCACTGTAAAACCGAGTTGGAGCTTGTACCTCCCCATATATATGTATGGAGTGGAGTTGGCAACTGAAAAGAAACTTTGTGTTCCCTTCAAGCTAGGTGAAGGACGGCTTTCACACACACTTATCTCTCAGAACTGAGCATGTGGAGAGACGTTCGTTCATCCAGCACAAAGGGAACGGGTTGCAGGAGAAACCCTTACTCTGGTTTCTCAGTCTGTTTCCTAGTGCCGGTTTGAAGTGCCTGCCGTTTTCACTGTAAAACCGAGTTGGAGCTTGTACCTCCCCATATATATGTATGGAGTGGAGTTGGCAACTGAAAAGAAACTTTGTGTTCCCTTCAAGCTAGGTGAAGGACGGCTTTCACACACACTTATCTCTCAGAACTGAGCATGTGGAGAGACGTTCGTTCATCCAGCACAAAGGGAACGGGTTGCAGGAGAAACCCTTACTCTGGTTTCTCAGTCTGTTTCCTAGTGCCGGTTTGAAGTGCCTGCCGTTTTCACTGTAAAACCGAGTTGGAGCTTGTACCTCCCCATATATATGTATGGAGTGGAGTTGGCAACTGAAAAGAAACTTTGTGTTCCCTTCAAGCTAGGTGAAGGACGGCTTTCACACACACTTATCTCTCAGAACTGAGCATGTGGAGAGACGTTCGTTCATCCAGCACAAAGGGAACGGGTTGCAGGGGAAACCCTTACTCTGGTTTCTCAGTCTGTTTCCTAGTGCCGGTTTGAAGTGCCTGCCGTTTTCACTGTAAAACCGAGTTGGAGCTTGTACCTCCCCATATATATGTATGGAGTGGAGTTGGCAACTGAAAAGAAACTTTGTGTTCCCTTCAAGCTAGGTGAAGGACGGCTTTCACACACACTTATCTCTCAGAACTGAGCATGTGGAGAGACGTTCGTTCATCCAGCACAAAGGGAACGGGTTGCAGGAGAAACCCTTACTCTGGTTTCTCAGTCTGTTTTCTTGTGCCGGTTTGAAGTGCCTGCCGTTTTCACTGTAAAACCGAGTTGGAGCTTGTACCTCCCCATATATATGTATGGAGTGGAGTTGGCTACTGAAAAGAAACTTTGTGTTCCCTTCAAGCTAGGTGAAGGACGGCTTTCACACACACTTATCTCTCAGAACTGAGCATGTGGAGAGACGTTCGTTCATCCAGCACAAAGGGAACGGGTTGCAGGAGAAACCCTTACTCTGGTTTCTCAGTCTGTTTCCTAGTGCCCCTTTGAAGTGCCTGCCGTTTTCACTGTAAAACCGAGTTGGAGCTTGTACCTCCCCATATATATGTATGGAGTGGAGTTGGCAACTGAAAAGAAACTTTGTGTTCCCTTCAAGCTAGGTGAAGGACGGCTTTCACACACACTTATCTCTCAGAACTGAGCATGTGGAGAGACGTTCGTTCATCCAGCACAAAGGGAACGGGTTGCAGGAGAAACCCTTACTCTGGTTTCTCAGTCTGTTTCCTAGTGCCGGTTTGAAGTGCCTGCCGTTTTCACTGTAAAACCGAGTTGGAGCTTGTACCTCCCCATATATATGTATGGAGTGGAGTTGGCAACTGAAAAGAAACTTTGTGTTCCCTTCAAGCTAGGTGAAGGACGGCTTTCACACACACTTATCTCTCAGAACTGAGCATGTGGAGAGACGTTCGTTCATCCAGCACAAAGGGAACGGGTTGCAGGAGAAACCCTTACTCTGGTTTCTCAGTCTGTTTCCTAGTGCCGGTTTGAAGTGCCTGCCATTTTCACTGTAAAACCGAGTTGGAGCTTGTACCTCCCCATATATATGTATGGAGTGGAGTTGGCAACTGAAAAGAAACTTTGTGTTCCCTTCAAGCTAGGTGAAGGACGGCTTTCACACACACTTATCTCTCAGAACTGAGCATGTGGAGAGACGTTCGTTCATCCAGCACAAAGGGAACGGGTTGCAGGAGAAACCCTTACTCTGGTTTCTCAGTCTGTTTCCTAGTGCCGGTTTGAAGTGCCTGCCGTTTTCACTGTAAAACCGAGTTGGAGCTTGTACCTCCCCATATATATGTATGGAGTGGAGTTGGCAACTGAAAAGAAACTTTGTGTTCCCTTCAAGCTAGGTGAAGGACGGCTTTCACACACACTTATCTCTCAGAACTGAGCATGTGGAGAGACGTTCGTTCATCCAGCACAAAGGGAACGGGTTGCAGGAGAAACCCTTACTCTGGTTTCTCAGTCTGTTTCCTAGTGCCGGTTTGAAGTGCCTGCCGTTTTCACTGTAAAACCGAGTTGGAGCTTGTACCTCCCCATATATATGTATGGAGTGGAGTTGGCAACTGAAAAGAAACTTTGTGTTCCCTTCAAGCTAGGTGAAGGACGGCTTTCACACACACTTATCTCTCAGAACTGAGCATGTGGAGAGACGTTCGTTCATCCAGCACAAAGGGAACGGGTTGCAGGAGAAACCCTTACTCTGGTTTCTCAGTCTGTTTCCTAGTGCAGGTTTGAAGTGCCTGCCGTTTTCACTGTAAAACCGAGTTGGAGCTTGTACCTCCCCATATATATGTATGGAGTGGAGTTGGCAACTGAAAAGAAACTTTGTGTTCCCTTCAAGCTAGGTGAAGGACGGCTTTCACACACACTTATCTCTCAGAACTGAGCATGTGGAGAGACGTTCGTTCATCCAGCACAAAGGGAACGGGTTGCAGGAGAAACCCTTACTCTGCTTTCTCAGTCTGTTTCCTAGTGCCGGTTTGAAGTGCCTGCCGTTTTCACTGTAAAACCGAGTTGGAGCTTGTTCCTCCCCATATATATGTATGGAGTGGAGTTGGCAACTGAAAAGAAACTTTGTGTTCCCTTCAAGCTAGGTGAAGGACGGCTTTCACACACCCTTATCTCTCAGAACTGAGCATGTGGAGAGACGTTCGTTCATCCAGCACAAAGGGAACGGGTTGCAGGAGAAACCCTTACTCTGGTTTCTCAGTCTGTTTCCTAGTGCCGGTTTGAAGTGCCTGCCGTTTTCACTGTAAAACCGAGTTGGTGCTTGTACCTCCCCATATATATGTATGGAGTGGAGTTGGCAACTGAAAAGAAACTTTGTGTTCCCTTCAAGCTAGGTGAAGGACGGCTTTCACACACACTTATCTCTCAGAACTGAGCATGTGGAGAGACGTTCGTTCATCCAGCACAAAGGGAACGGGTTGCAGGGGAAACCCTTACTCTGGTTTCTCAGTCTGTTTCCTAGTGCCGGTTTGAAGTGCCTGCCGTTTTCACTGTAAAACCGAGTTGGAGCTTGTACCTCCCCATATATATGTATGGAGTGGAGTTGGCAACTGAAAAGAAACTTTGTGTTCCCTTCAAGCTAGGTGAAGGACGGCTTTCACACACACTTATCTCTCAGAACTGAGCATGTGGAGAGACGTTCGTTCATCCAGCACAAAGGGAACGGGTTGCAGGAGAAACCTTTACTCTGGTTTCTCAGTCTGTTTTCTTGTGCCGGTTTGAAGTGCCTGCCGTTTTCACTGTAAAACCGAGTTGGAGCTTGTACCTCCCCATATATATGTATGGAGTGGAGTTGGCAACTGAAAAGAAACTTTGTGTTCCCTTCAAGCTAGGTGAAGGACGGCTTTCACACACACTTATCTCTCAGAACTGAGCATGTGGAGAGACGTTCGTTCATCCAGCACAAAGGGAACGGGTTGCAGGGGAAACCCTTACTCTGGTTTCTCAGTCTGTTTCCTAGTGCCGGTTTGAAGTGCCTGCCGTTTTCACTGTAAAACCGAGTTGGAGCTTGTACCTCCCCATATATATGTATGGAGTGGAGTTGGCAACTGAAAAGAAACTTTGTGTTCCCTTCAAGCTAGGTGAAGGACGGCTTTCACACACACTTATCTCTCAGAACTGAGCATGTGGAGAGACGTTCGTTCATCCAGCACAAAGGGAACGGGTTGCAGGAGAAACCCTTACTCTGGTTTCTCAGTCTGTTTTCTTGTGCCGGTTTGAAGTGCCTGCCGTTTTCACTGTAAAACCGAGTTGGAGCTTGTACCTCCCCATATATATGTATGGAGTGGAGTTGGCAACTGAAAAGAAACTTTGTGTTCCCTTCAAGCTAGGTGAAGGACGGCTTTCACACACACTTATCTCTCAGAACTGAGCATGTGGAGAGACGTTCGTTCATCCAGCACAAAGGGAACGGGTTGCAGGAGAAACCCTTACTCTGGTTTCTCAGTCTGTTTCCTAGTGCCGGTTTGAAGTGCCTGCCGTTTTCACTGTAAAACCGAGTTGGAGCTTGTACCTCCCCATATATATGTATGGAGTGGAGTTGGCAACTGAAAAGAAACTTTGTGTTCCCTTCAAGCTAGGTGAAGGACGGCTTTCACACACACTTATCTCTCAGAACTGAGCATGTGGAGAGACGTTCGTTCATCCAGCACAAAGGGAACGGGTTGCAGGAGAAACCCTTACTCTGGTTTCTCAGTCTGTTTCCTAGTGCCGGTTTGAAGTGCCTGCCGTTTTCACTGTAAAACCGAGTTGGAGCTTGTACCTCCCCATATATATGTATGGAGTGGAGTTGGCAACTGAAAAGAAACTTTGTGTTCCCTTCAAGCTAGGTGAAGGACGGCTTTCACACACACTTATCTCTCAGAACTGAGCATGTGGAGAGACGTTCGTTCATCCAGCACAAAGGGAACGGGTTGCAGGAGAAACCCTTACTCTGGTTTCTCAGTCTGTTTCCTAGTGCCGGTTTGAAGTGCCTGCCGTTTTCACTGTAAAACCGAGTTGGAGCTTGTACCTCCCCATATATATGTATGGAGTGGAGTTGGCAACTGAAAAGAAACTTTGTGTTCCCTTCAAGCTAGGTGAAGGACGGCTTTCACACACACTTATCTCTCAGAACTGAGCATGTGGAGAGACGTTCGTTCATCCAGCACAAAGGGAACGGGTTGCAGGGGAAACCCTTACTCTGGTTTCTCAGTCTGTTTCCTAGTGCCGGTTTGAAGTGCCTGCCGTTTTCACTGTAAAACCGAGTTGGAGCTTGTACCTCCCCATATATATGTATGGAGTGGAGTTGGCAACTGAAAAGAAACTTTGTGTTCCCTTCAAGCTAGGTGAAGGACGGCTTTCACACACACTTATCTCTCAGAACTGAGCATGTGGAGAGACGTTCGTTCATCCAGCACAAAGGGAACGGGTTGCAGGAGAAACCCTTACTCTGGTTTCTCAGTCTGTTTTCTTGTGCCGGTTTGAAGTGCCTGCCGTTTTCACTGTAAAACCGAGTTGGAGCTTGTACCTCCCCATATATATGTATGGAGTGGAGTTGGCAACTGAAAAGAAACTTTGTGTTCCCTTCAAGCTAGGTGAAGGACGGCTTTCACACACACTTATCTCTCAGAACTGAGCATGTGGAGAGACGTTCGTTCATCCAGCACAAAGGGAACGGGTTGCAGGAGAAACCCTTACTCTGGTTTCTCAGTCTGTTTCCTAGTGCCGGTTTGAAGTGCCTGCCGTTTTCACTGTAAAACCGAGTTGGAGCTTGTACCTCCCCATATATATGTATGGAGTGGAGTTGGCAACTGAAAAGAAACTTTGTGTTCCCTTCAAGCTAGGTGAAGGACGGCTTTCACACACACTTATCTCTCAGAACTGAGCATGTGGAGAGACGTTCGTTCATCCAGCACAAAGGGAAAGGGTTGCAGGGGAAACCCTTACTCTGGTTTCTCAGTCTGTTTCCTAGTGCCGGTTTGAAGTGCCTGCCGTTTTCACTGTAAAACCGAGTTGGAGCTTGTACCTCCCCATATATATGTATGGAGTGGAGTTGGCAACTGAAAAGAAACTTTGTGTTCCCTTCAAGCTAGGTGAAGGACGGCTTTCACACACACTTATCTCTCAGAACTGAGCATGTGGAGAGACGTTCGTTCATCCAGCACAAAGGGAACGGGTTGCAGGAGAAACCCTTACTCTGGTTTCTCAGTCTGTTTCCTAGTGCCGGTTTGAAGTGCCTGCCGTTTTCACTGTAAAACCGAGTTGGAGCTTGTACCTCCCCATATATATGTGTGGAGTGGAGTTGGCAACTGAAAAGAAACTTTGTGTTCCCTTCAAGCTAGGTGAAGGACGGCTTTCACACACACTTATCTCTCAGAACTGAGCATGTGGAGAGACGTTCGTTCATCCAGCACAAAGGGAACGGGTTGCAGGAGAAACCCTTACTCTGGTTTCTCAGTCTGTTTTCTTGTGCCGGTTTGAAGTGCCTGCCGTTTTCACTGTAAAACCGAGTTGGAGCTTGTACCTCCCCATATATATGTATGGAGTGGAGTTGGCTACTGAAAAGAAACTTTGTGTTCCCTTCAAGCTAGGTGAAGGACGGCTTTCACACACACTTATCTCTCAGAACTGAGCATGTGGAGAGACGTTCGTTCATCCAGCACAAAGGGAACGGGTTGCAGGAGAAACCCTTACTCTGGTTTCTCAGTCTGTTTCCTAGTGCCCCTTTGAAGTGCCTGCCGTTTTCACTGTAAAACCGAGTTGGAGCTTGTACCTCCCCATATATATGTATGGAGTGGAGTTGGCAACTGAAAAGAAACTTTGTGTTCCCTTCAAGCTAGGTGAAGGACGGCTTTCACACACACTTATCTCTCAGAACTGAGCATGTGGAGAGACGCTCGTTCATCCAGCACAAAGGGAACGGGTTGCAGGAGAAACCCTTACTCTGGTTTCTCAGTCTGTTTCCTAGTGCCGGTTTGAAGTGCCTGCCGTTTTCACTGTAAAACCGAGTTGGAGCTTGTACCTCCCCATATATATGTATGGAGTGGAGTTGGCAACTGAAAAGAAACTTTGTGTTCCCTTCAAGCTAGGTGAAGTACGGCTTTCACACACACTTATCTCTCAGAACTGAGCATGTGGAGAGACGTTCGTTCATCCAGCACAAAGGGAACGGGTTGCAGGAGAAACCCTTACTCTGGTTTCTCAGTCTGTTTCCTAGTGCCGGTTTGAAGTGCCTGCCATTTTCACTGTAAAACCGAGTTGGAGCTTGTACCTCCCCATATATATGTATGGAGTGGAGTTGGCAACTGAAAAGAAACTTTGTGTTCCCTTCAAGCTAGGTGAAGGACGGCTTTCACACACACTTATCTCTCAGAACTGAGCATGTGGAGAGACGTTCGTTCATCCAGCACAAAGGGAACGGGTTGCAGGAGAAACCCTTACTCTGGTTTCTCAGTCTGTTTCCTAGTGCCGGTTTGAAGTGCCTGCCGTTTTCCCTGTAAAACCGAGTTGGAGCTTGTACCTCCCCATATATATGTATGGAGTGGAGTTGGCAACTGAAAAGAAACTTTGTGTTCCCTTCAAGCTAGGTGAAGGACGGCTTTCACACACACTTATCTCTCAGAACTGAGCATGTGGAGAGACGTTCGTTCATCCAGCACAAAGGGAACGGGTTGCAGGAGAAACCCTTACTCTGGTTTCTCAGTCTGTTTCCTAGTGCCCCTTTGAAGTGCCTGCCGTTTTCACTGTAAAACCGAGTTGGAGCTTGTACCTCCCCATATATATGTATGGAGTGGAGTTGGCAACTGAAAAGAAACTTTGTGTTCCCTTCAAGCTAGGTGAAGGACGGCTTTCACACACACTTATCTCTCAGAACTGAGCATGTGGAGAGACGCTCGTTCATCCAGCACAAAGGGAACGGGTTGCAGGAGAAACCCTTACTCTGGTTTCTCAGTCTGTTTCCTAGTGCCGGTTTGAAGTGCCTGCCGTTTTCACTGTAAAACCGAGTTGGAGCTTGTACCTCCCCATATATATGTATGGAGTGGAGTTGGCAACTGAAAAGAAACTTTGTGTTCCCTTCAAGCTAGGTGAAGGACGGCTTTCACACACACTTATCTCTCAGAACTGAGCATGTGGAGAGACGTTCGTTCATCCAGCACAAAGGGAACGGGTTGCAGGAGAAACCCTTACTCTGGTTTCTCAGTCTGTTTCCTAGTGCCGGTTTGAAGTGCCTGCCATTTTCACTGTAAAACCGAGTTGGAGCTTGTACCTCCCCATATATATGTATGGAGTGGAGTTGGCAACTGAAAAGAAACTTTGTGTTCCCTTCAAGCTAGGTGAAGGACGGCTTTCACACACACTTATCTCTCAGAACTGAGCATGTGGAGAGACGTTCGTTCATCCAGCACAAAGGGAACGGGTTGCAGGAGAAACCCTTACTCTGGTTTCTCAGTCTGTTTCCTAGTGCCGGTTTGAAGTGCCTGCCGTTTTCCCTGTAAAACCGAGTTGGAGCTTGTACCTCCCCATATATATGTATGGAGTGGAGTTGGCAACTGAAAAGAAACTTTGTGTTCCCTTCAAGCTAGGTGAAGGACGGCTTTCACACACACTTATCTCTCAGAACTGAGCATGTGGAGAGACGTTCGTTCATCCAGCACAAAGGGAACGGGTTGCAGGAGAAACCCTTACTCTGGTTTCTCAGTCTGTTTCCTAGTGCCGGTTTGAAGTGCCTGCCATTTTCACTGTAAAACCGAGTTGGAGCTTGTACCTCCCCATATATATGTATGGAGTGGAGTTGGCAACTGAAAAGAAACTTTGTGTTCCCTTCAAGCTAGGTGAAGGACGGCTTTCACACACACTTATCTCTCAGAACTGAGCATGTGGAGAGACGTTCGTTCATCCAGCACAAAGGGAACGGGTTGCAGGAGAAACCCTTACTCTGGTTTCTCAGTCTGTTTCCTAGTGCCGGTTTGAAGTGCCTGCCGTTTTCACTGTAAAACCGAGTTGGAGCTTGTACCTCCCCATATATATGTATGGAGTGGAGTTGGCAACTGAAAAGAAACTTTGTGTTCCCTTCAAGCTAGGTGAAGGACGGCTTTCACACACACTTATCTCTCAGAACTGAGCATGTGGAGAGACGTTCGTTCATCCAGCACAAAGGGAACGGGTTGCAGGAGAAACCCTTACTCTGGTTTCTCAGTCTGTTTCCTAGTGCCGGTTTGAAGTGCCTGCCGTTTTCACTGTAAAACCGAGTTGGAGCTTGTACCTCCCCATATATATGTATGGAGTGGAGTTGGCAACTGAAAAGAAACTTTGTGTTCCCTTCAAGCTAGGTGAAGGACGGCTTTCACACACACTTATCTCTCAGAACTGAGCATGTGGAGAGACGTTCGTTCATCCAGCACAAAGGGAACGGGTTGCAGGAGAAACCCTTACTCTGGCTTTCTCAGTCTGTTTCCTAGTGCCGGTTTGAAGTGCCTGCCGTTTTCACTGTAAAACCGAGTTGGAGCTTGTTCCTCCCCATATATATGTATGGAGTGGAGTTGGCAACTGAAAAGAAACTTTGTGTTCCCTTCAAGCTAGGTGAAGGACGGCTTTCACACACCCTTATCTCTCAGAACTGAGCATGTGGAGAGACGTTCGTTCATCCAGCACAAAGGGAACGGGTTGCAGGAGAAACCCTTACTCTGGTTTCTCAGTCTGTTTCCTAGTGCCGGTTTGAAGTGCCTGCCGTTTTCACTGTAAAACCGAGTTGGAGCTTGTACCTCCCCATATATATGTATGGAGTGGAGTTGGCAACTGAAAAGAAACTTTGTGTTCCCTTCAAGCTAGGTGAAGGACGGCTTTCACACACACTTATCTCTCAGAACTGAGCATGTGGAGAGACGTTCGTTCATCCAGCACAAAGGGAACGGGTTGCAGGAGAAACCCTTACTCTGGTTTCTCAGTCTGTTTCCTAGTGCCCCTTTGAAGTGCCTGCCGTTTTCACTGTAAAACCGAGTTGGAGCTTGTACCTCCCCATATATATGTATGGAGTGGAGTTGGCAACTGAAAAGAAACTTTGTGTTCCCTTCAAGCTAGGTGAAGGACGGCTTTCACACACACTTATCTCTCAGAACTGAGCATGTGGAGAGACGTTCGTTCATCCAGCACAAAGGGAACGGGTTGCAGGAGAAACCCTTACTCTGGTTTCTCAGTCTGTTTCCTAGTGCCGGTTTGAAGTGCCTGCCGTTTTCACTGTAAAACCGAGTTGGAGCTTGTACCTCCCCATATATATGTATGGAGTGGAGTTGGCAACTGAAAAGAAACTTTGTGTTCCCTTCAAGCTAGGTGAAGGACGGCTTTCACACACACTTATCTCTCAGAACTGAGCATGTGGAGAGACGTTCGTTCATCCAGCACAAAGGGAACGGGTTGCAGGAGAAACCCTTACTCTGGTTTCTCAGTCTGTTTCCTAGTGCCGGTTTGAAGTGCCTGCCAGTTTTCACTGTAAAACCGAGTTGGAGCTTGTACCTCCCCATATATATGTATGGAGTGGAGTTGGCAACTGAAAAGAAACTTTGTGTTCCCTTCAAGCTAGGTGAAGGACGGCTTTCACACACACTTATCTCTCAGAACTGAGCATGTGGAGAGACGTTCGTTCATCCAGCACAAAGGGAACGGGTTGCAGGAGAAACCCTTACTCTGGTTTCTCAGTCTGTTTCCTAGTGCCGGTTTGAAGTGCCTGCCGTTTTCACTGTAAAACCGAGTTGGAGCTTGTACCTCCCCATATATATGTATGGAGTGGAGTTGGCAACTGAAAAGAAACTTTGTGTTCCCTTCAAGCTAGGTGAAGGACGGCTTTCACACACACTTATCTCTCAGAACTGAGCATGTGGAGAGACGTTCGTTCATCCAGCACAAAGGGAACGGGTTGCAGGAGAAACCCTTACTCTGGTTTCTCATCTGTTTCCTAGTGCCGGTTT